>NW_008237226.1:10618625-10626695 GCF_000691975.1 Corvus brachyrhynchos | reverse complement strand
AAGTGCAAAATAAATGTATCAATGCAATAATAAAAATTCAGTCCTGCTAAATCTATAGGAATGTCCTACTACTTCCATTTCATAACATTTTAATATTTATTGACACAGTTCAGGTGTTGGACAATAAAAAAAAGTAGCAGTATTTATCACCTCTTTCAAGGTTTCATGGCTTTTTTATTTTTACATTAACAAAAATAAAAGATCTTCACACACAGACAAAAAAAAAAACAGTCAATGTGCCAAGACCCAGGAAGTTCTTTGTCCTTCCTCCTCATACTGATAAGATACCATAAACAGGGGATTTTTTCATTAGGTACTGCATATAGCAAGGAAATTAGGCATGACGTTCAGAAAGAAAAATTATAGGTTTTCTTGACCTTTTTCAGGAATATCTGCTAGTATTTTCAGTGAGAAATACACCTTCTCCTTGGAATGAAGAGGTTTTCATTACCTCTGTTTAGGCACAGAAGTCACAATTAATTGAGGGTATCCGACAAAGAAAATGCATTACAGACTACAGCAGCTGCTTTGATGAAAAAATACGTACTATTACTGTTTCCTGGCCAGAGTAAAACCTCCATCTTGAAAAAGAGGCATTTAAAGCTAGAGCTCTGCTTTCTCAAAATGAGAAACAACTTCACTGTTATACACAATCAATTAATTTTAATATTTTTCTTCCCCAGGTGACGCTTTAACAGCTTTCCCTAATTTCTCTCTTTACTGGCACATTCCCATTCATAGATGATATGTATCCAGACTATTGAGTGTCCCAGGCATTCATCACTTGCTACCTGGGCTTCTCTAATCAGCTTCAACCATGACAATATTTTGCCTGGTTATCTATGTCAACCTGTGTCCATCTGCAGCAAAGGAGTAAATCTGTATATTCATGTAAAATCTTTTTCCTGTAATATCTTTTCAGATATCTATTTATTTGTTAATAACATAACTAAGATGATCCCCTTTAGATGTGCTTTCCAGCTGGCAATCCATTATTCTGAGTTTTAAAAATCCTCTTGCTTCAACATTGCGCATTGCTGTCACCAAATGTTAAGATTTGCCTTGCACCATCTACGTTTTTTCTCGTTGACTACTGTACTTCCACTGTTGCCAAAACATACAAATATTAAAAGGGTTCCTTCGTCTCACAAGTCACATTCATCACTAAAACTAAAAGAAAAAGCATAAAAGAAAACTGAAATTCACAAAGTAAATCTAAGAGCTTCTCCATCTACATATGTGTCATCATTGGTCTCTTCAACAAGTCTTTGTAGTTTGAAGACACAGGTAAAATTCTCAAACTGTGCAATCTTTGCTTTGAGCTAAAACTCTCACTTTCTACCAAGGTTATTAGAGAAAATGCATTTAACCTCTCTACTTTTAACAAAATAAAATCACTGAATAAGTCTTCAAAGATTACTACTATAATCGAACTGACAGGAAAAGATCAAAAACAGCAGGGTAAGCATCTTTAAATTTCGGCAGGTACAGTTCTACCTCTGCAGAGAGCTGCAGTCTAGTATCTGCCACGAGTACTTTGAAAGACACCAGTCTTTAGTCTGGCTTTGTGCTACTTCAGTGTACGCTGAGCAGAGTTCTAAACTATGAAATTGAAATTTTAAAGGAACAAATTTCACGGTATATGGTTAAATGTAACAGACACTTGTATTTCTGATAACATCAATTCACAGTATATATGAAATTAGTTACTGACTATAACTTGCATACTGCATACCATTTGCTGGTGCTAGGTGACACCTTTCCTCTACGATAGCACTTAAAATAAATCTGAAATAAATTAACGTAAATTGGGCAGAGAAGAAATTAAGTTCTGTATGTACTGTACATACAAATACATTGTATTCAAAAATATGACACGTATGTATTGTAATAATGTATTTCCTCCTTTTCACAAGATGCTTTTCACCACATACTTTAATAAATAACAGCTTAAATTTTTTATTTAGCAAAAGTGGCTTTGTTGCACACAGTTTTAGGCATACTTTACTACTGAGGCTGTTACTTTCAGTTACATTAATTTGATTTTTAAAAGGTATGACATGTATCTCAGAAAGAAGGAAGTTCAGTTTAAAGGCCTGTGAAATAAATCCAAGGAAGCATTGCCAGCAGGTCAGTGGAGGTGATTCTGCCCCTTTATTCCACACTCATGAGATTCCACCCAAAATACTGGAATACTGTATCCAGTTCTGGGGTGCTCAGCACAGGGACGACATTGATCTGTTGGAAAGAGTCCACACGAGGGCCAAGATGATTAGAGGGACAGAAGATATCTCCTATAGGTAAAGGCTTGGAGAATTGGGATTGTTCAGCCTGGAGAAGAGAAGGCTTTGGGGTGACCTAATTGTGACCTTCCACTGCCTGAAGGGAGCCCATGAGAAAGATGGAGAGGGACTTTTCCCAAGAAAAGTCCCCATCTAGTGACAGGACAAGGCAGAATGGGTTCAAACTGAAAGAGAGTAGGTTTACATTAGATATTAGGAAGAAATTCTTTACTGTGAGGGTGGTGAGGCACTGCAACAGATTGCCCAGAGAAGTTGTGGATGCCCCATCCCTGGATGGGGCTCTGAGTAACCTGGTCTAGTAAAGGGTCCCCCAGCCTATGGCAGGGGGGTTGGAACGGATGATCTTTCAGGTCCCTTCCAACCCTAACCATGTCATAAATCTGTGATTTTATAAATCAAGTGAAAAAGGTGAAGTATTCAAAGTTTCAAGTATCTAAACAGAAAATACTGGGTTTACGAATTCTGAGGAAAAAAAGTCTTCATGGCTTACAGAAGCAACCAAGAAGTAAAGTGAAATCTCTATGAGTATTTAAGCCACAAATAGTGAAAAAGTAATCCTACTCAGTGCAACAACTCATCAGAGGTACAACTGTGATATAAACGCAAAATGCCGTGGAAACTGCTCTAGGGAACAGTGACCACAGCATGAGTTCTTTTAAAATCCATTCAAGAAAATACACAGCAGGAGAAATTAGTTGGGAGAAAGATACTTTCTAAAACAGGCAGTTAGAAAGAGGAATTTGAAAGACAAAATTGTGTTTTGGAAAAAGCATTCATCCATAAAATTAAAAGTTCACTTGGAGGAAAGAGGTAAAGAACCACTTTTCTTTTTAATCTAGTTATATGCTTACTGTTAATTTCCTAGCAACTGTAGGTGAATTTTCACTCTTTAATCTAAGAAGAGTCTTAATTAATTTAGATGTATAAGTCTGACTTAAGCCCAGAAAGCTTTGTGCTGTCACTTATCTATGCCATTTTTAGAGGCTAAATCATGGTCTTTTTCATGTTATAACGTGCATATCAACTTCTGATGGTGTATCAAATCTCAATGAGAACTGACAGAAGGGATCCATAAATGCCACAGGGGAGAGGATTACTTGTTATGATCACTCTGAACAAAGAAAATAAGTGATCTCTTCAAGTGACAGCAGTGTACACCCCCTTAGAGTTGCAGAGAAGCAGCAGTGATATTAACAAGTTCTTCACTGATGTTCTCATGGATGTGAGACTTTCCATAGCACTTGCCAAATACTTTGTGTTCTCCTAATTTCTCAAATGGTCTATTTGAGAAGAAATATATATCACTTAAAAGGCAACTTTCTAGAAAAAAACAATCAAGGAAAAAGATAAAAGTTTGTCGCCACGTTGCTGAGCCATGATACTTCACCCTCCCCTTCGCAAGCCTCCACCAAAGCTTGTGTATGAAAATGAGACAAACAGCCATTTCATTTTTAAAGGAAATCCCTTGGCACAAGTCAGGGCACTGCAGATTATATAGCAAGGGGAGGTCTGGGAGCCATGTGACCACATTTGGACAGCCACATGTGGATGTATAATTCTGCTACCAGTAAGATTTCACGGTCACACATCAGGAGCACGAATAATGTCAGGTGTTCCAGGAGAAGGAAACATTCTAAACTGAAGTTTATAAAAGTTCAGTATCCAGAAATTGTGAGCACTTCATGTAACACCTGCCCCTTCCATGAAGCACCATATACACCATGGAGAGGCTGCCACAAATCCTGGTAGTGTATCCTAGGGTCACCTTCAGTGAAGCACCACAATTACCTTCAGACAACCTCTCCTACCTCAGGACCTTCTTCCAGACCCACGCCAGAGGCACAGCCTAGAAACAAATTCTCAGAGCTGTCAGACAAGTTTCCTGGATCTCACTGATTTTCCCTAACATACTAAGGAAGAACTAGATTAAGTTTGTGTCTACAGCGACTAATTTTGACAGTTGGGCAGAAAGGAGATTCAAGGATAAAGATATATATGTTCTGCCTAGAGGACACATGCCCTTTTAGATATTTGCTCCAGACCCTTCTCCACAGAATATGGTGCAATGCAGTATTCAGAAGAAGAAAGAAAATAAGCAGAAAATTAATTGGATTGGTGGACAATATAGCCAGAACCTTGCATGCTTAAAAATGCTTAGCCATCTAGATGAGCCTACAGGACAACGACATAGCTTGGGATGTAGGTCTGAGCATCTAGAGGATATAAAGTTGTACACATAGGAAATTAGTGCTACAATCAAGAGCAATTTCCCCACAAATAAACTCAGATTCATCCTTTTAGAATGGTATCTAATATTTCTCCATGCAGGAAAATGAATCCCAGTCTTTATGAACAATGACGCATAGAATTCTATGTGCTTAGACATGGCCACAGTACTCCACTTTATCTAAACAGAATTTATGCCCACTGGACACAGTAAGTAGAGGGTTACTGAAATCTGAATAAGAAACAAACATTCTTTCTGCATGAATCATGCTGCTGAAACAGCAGATTGAAATTGACAGCATTTAACACTACTGTAGAGGGTACAGCTTCTCTCTAACTCACTATTCGAAAAAGTGAAGTGTTGAATGTGCCTTCTTTCAGCTTCTTTACTTCAGTTATTCAATTCAAGTATCCAAACTGTCTCCAATGCTTATACACAAAGCTGCAATTACCTTCTGTGAGCCAGTAACAAGAAAAAAGGGAAAACACACCCCATTCTACAACAAAAAGGCAGATTTTACACCCTTACACAGAATGGACAGCTGTCCTGCTGATGCTTTCTTGTTCCAGGAATTATGCACTCAATAGTGAATAAATTCTATCATAATATTAAAACTGATTTATTTCCATTGGAACATGAAAGATGATTCCTTCTAATCAGGAACTCAGCACCAAAACTAAGTGGACCTTTCCAAGGAAATCAAGGAACAATCAGGCTTTGCTATTATTTGATGTAATTGTCCATCAAATTTGATGTAATTGTCCATCCAAGCATAAATTATTCAAGTCTGTATATTGTGTACATTTCCAGCACAGTGGGCATATGGGTATTCAAATAACAAAATTGTGATTTCTTTTGTTCAGGTGGGTTTTTTTCACTTTGATACTGTCTTTATTAGATCTTTCAGTATTTTTCTCACTCATGATACACCGCATAACTATGTGAAAGGGATGTTTTCTTCTATGGTACCTAAGGTGTTGGTATGACCCTTGATCAGTTGGGAGAAGGAAAAAAAACAAGACTCTAGAATAGAACCATGGAGAACAGTTCTGTAGTGACCTCTTCTTGCAGCTTCCAGTGTGAGGTTAGAGGCAGGATGGAAATAGAGAGTACTTTGATTACATATTCACTTCCCATTGCTCCCTGGTGATACTTGTCTATTAGAGACAGTGATTTCTAGCTGCCATTAGCCAAGACAATCTTGCCTAATCCAGTTGCCTATGTTAGCCTTTATAGCCAAGCCCAAAGCTTCCACTTGTTTCCCAGAAATGCTTCCATTTAAATCATTAAGATTTTACTGGCTTTATCTTCACATGCAATTTTTATTTTTCCTCCTTTTGTTGCAGAACTGCAATAAAATAGGCAAAGCTTCTATTAATTTTCAGATGCTTTTCAAAAGAAAAATCAATGTAAAGTGAAATGACAGAATTCCAATTTATTACTATTAGGAAATGAAAACCACAGCATTGAATAATATTGCAGTTACTAAACTAAAGAGTCTCCTCATCTATTGTAAATTGAACAAAGATATTTGTTGCTTGCTTAACCTACCCTTTATTTCTTCTAGCAGCACTGGTTTCAGTGTCTAATCAATACAGGTTTTAATGGCTGATGCAGAATGAAACATAACTGGTTTCAAGTACCAACTGCTATGTCTGCCCATATGCACAACACCATTACTTTGACTTTAAACAATTAACCAGCTGCAAAATGATTAGAACCAAATGAGCTCCTCATTCAGAGAGGATTGTTTCTTCAGCTATCTACTACACAAAAATTGCATCTACATTTCTACTTCTAGTAATGCCACAGACAACACTATTCTACACCAGGGTAAATGTAGAAAATTCAGATGCAGCAGTCATCTTTTAAAACAGAAATACTGGTACTAGTACCTTCTTTCATAACAAATGATGACACTTCTATAATTCAGTATTACATAATAAATTATTGAAATAGATAATAAAATAAAATGGGTGAAAAACGCTGAGTGATACATTTATTATTCATGTTAATCCCCCGTATTTATTAGTGGTTTCTGACAAAAAATTCCTGGTTATTTTCTTTAAACAGTGTTTGTTTTTTCCCGAAATGTAAATTCTACAGAGAGAATTCCATGGAATTTACATTATTTTTTAAAATCACCCTTATAACTTTACAAGAATTCAATTACTATTAAAATTCTGGGGACTGGATGACGATACGCAATTAGATTTAATTCAGTATAATTAGGCTGAGTCAATAGCTAACACATTTTCTACCTGGCACAAGTCAGATTCTCATTTTATTTACTTTGATATGGGTCAACCATAACAGTTCCGTTAAGATCAGTATAATTAATTATTCCTTTGCCTAACTGAAGCAGCAACATTAGTGGGGAAAGTCTGTAGACAAGAGCATAACAGCCTGCATATGAAAATCTGACGAATGATTGCACCGATGTACAGTAACTGCTTTAAGGATGAAAAACAATTGTCTTTGCTTTGCTTTATGTGCGCTTAGCACATGGACAACATTCTGTTGTGATGTTGGACCTGAAAAACATACATATATTAGACCCCAGTTCTGGCCTTGCCTATCTATACATCTCCCCTTCACTCTGGAATATAACTATATACTATAAATGACAGACGTTGGCCTTTTCATCATCTCGATTGTAACATACTTGAAGCAGGAAGCTATATAATGTTACTTTTCACAGAGGTGAGTAATATAAAATGACCATACATAACACAGCAATGGCAACCTAAAGATGAGGCAATCCTATGATGCTTTAAGAAAAATACTTTAGCTTACATATCACATAGTTAATCCGTTTCATGCAAGGCAATCACCCTCAATCAGAGTAAGCAAGCAGAATTTAAAACACTTTTTAAATTTGTTTTGATTATATTTTTGGCCTTAAAATTCAAAACATACTCCTTTTTAAATTCTCTCTCCTGAAAGACTGAAATCACTGAAAGAAGTCCATATCCTATTCTCTTAACATGATAATGGATTTATTATGTTACTTCATTATCTATAGAGAAGTGTCTTTTGAGCCGACATTTCTATGCATAAAACCTAAATTATGGTCCAAATGTCAACTGAAAAAGACTCTCGGTTGTGTCTCCTGCTGCCTCTCCCAGCTCAGTCTCTTTTTATGAAGACAGCAATACAAACACTCCATAGAAATAAAAAGAGTGAGGACAAATGATGCATACAGACTCCACAGGCAACCAACATCCCAGCAACTCTGTCCAAAAGTATGGATGACCATTCTGAGGATAAGTAAATGTGAAGCTGTGTCAGAAAGGACGCTTAATTTGTCACTACAAAGTCAATCAGCCTTTCCACATTTCTCACAGGCATTGCATACAGACTCCCCATAAAAACTGCAGTGAAATTGTGGATCTCAGTTGCTACTCCGTGGCCTTAAAGAAAAAGGATTTCATTCGCCAGACACCCAGAAAAATCTCCTACGCATACCAGCATGCTCTGTTTGCATGTAATCAGAGTACACTGAAGAAGCTACAAACTTATATTTAGGCATCACTAAGG
>NW_008237226.1:10610187-10618615 GCF_000691975.1 Corvus brachyrhynchos | reverse complement strand
CCAAAAACTGCTAAATTTATTTAAAGGTAATTTGCAAAAGATAGCAGGAAAGAATAATCAGGAATTATCTTTAATACACTTTTCTAGCTCCTCCACTGCTTTGACAGCCTGTCTAAACTGAATCAGCCTCTACGGTTTGCCCAAATGAATTAATGAACAATTAACTGCTGCTAGCTCTAATCCCAGATTCCATGCTCCCTGCCATTTCTGCTCCTGGATGGGAAAGAGATGACTATACTACAGTCTTCCATGCATGTCTTCAGTAGATCTGAGCCTTGAACAGGGCTTTCAAAAGCTCTTCTCTTAATCTGATCTGTTTCAACAACAAACAGCCCATTAAGAGGCGAAAATTTCACATACAAAGGTGACATCCTGATCTTATTATAGTCAATGGCAAAAATCCTCATAGGCAAGTAAAATCTTTGACCTCTTCAATCGAGGTCACAATACTGTTAATATTAGTGTCACCCACAGCAAACTTTTTAGAAGATAGTCTTTCCTATCACCTTCTTTTGAAATCTGCATTTTCTTCATAATCTGGATCAGTATAAATGACACGCACTAGCACAAGGAAGAAGAATGGTTGATCAGCTCTCAGAAGTCCTAAAGGAAGTCTCATCACATTAATAGGCTGATTCTGATCCAGTCATATGTATCCCACTAAAATGCTACAAAAACCTAGGGTTACACACCCATTAATCACATTACACCTGTAGCTTTTTTCACTAGTTTCTGAAGAAAGCCTCTTGACCAAAAAACCCACTTACTAATTTCACTTTCCAGTCAAAAAGTTGAACTCTTTTGTTCCAAACTATTAAAAGATAACATTTAATCACATTTTCATATAAGAATTCTAACTTCTTTCGTTTGTGGAGGGGCAGAGAAAGCATAAAGACAGATGGAGTGGAAGACAAGGTGTATGTGATGGCATAGAATAAATATAAACACCGTCTTCCAAGAGACTTTGCATAAGAAACCTGGATATATTGAGAGCAGTTGAATATTCTGTTAGACGGTTACTTCATTCACAGTCTTCATAAGAGACTGATATGTTTGAAGTAGGAGAGCTAGCACCTCAAAAGGATTTACTCATCTTTCCTTTGTTACACCCTGTTCAACAGTACTTGGCATTCTGTGCAGACCGCACACCTTCAAGCACGGAATGTACGCATGCAAGAGGAAGGGACTGCTAGGTTGATACTACAGTGGGTACCCATATATTAAACATACAAATGTAATTTATAAATGAAAATACCTTTCTCTGATTCGTATCTTTGCTTGGATTCCCCTCCGAACTATTCACTCTTGTCAGCTGTGCCCTGATTGCCGCAGGATTGCATCCTGACTATGTCTTCACTCTGTTCTTATGAATGAGGTTCAACTTCAGTCCCCTGCTGCTTCCTACTTGCTCTGATTTTTATGGAAGGAAAACTGAGTACACTGAGGCCAAAAAGAATCCTATAGCAACCTCCAGCTAGATCCCTGGTGCAGATTATGGCAGTTGGGAGGGCAGACCAAACCCCCATTAGTAGACTATGATCTGTTTTAGGTATTGAAAATTATTTTTGATTTCAACTCACTGATCTTTCAATTTATAATATGTTTTCAGAGAATATATAGAGTAATTATGTATATCCCAACTAAAACAGCTTCAACTCCAAATGAAATATCAAAATTCTGCTTAACTAATAGTATGACTCATTAATCAGTGTTGATTGTATTGGCTGCAAAAGAGAAAATACAGAAGATTGGAATGGTAACTGTATGTATTTTATATTGTCCACACATTCCTATAATTTTAACCTATATATGAAAAACTGAAGAGCTATCTATCTATGAAACAAGCAAAATATTAATAATTTATACATTTTATGCACCAAATAGTTACTATGTGCATGCTGCTTATTTCCCATTTTGAATTAGGTTTAATTTTTTCCTCGAAAATCTTGCATTCATGCCTGCAGTTCACCCACCTCTTGTCAAAGCAAGGTTTAGCTCAATAGTTAGGTACTCTGGAAACTTAATGTTAACTGTCAAAAACTTGAATAATCAGAATTTTGTATAATTAAATGCCCAGAAATACAGAATGTCTGTGTCGTATAATTTTCTTCATACATTTCTATAAAGGAGATATATTAATGTATATAAAGTGTTTTAAAATAAAATTCCAATATCACATTACTTCCCTACTCCAAAATAACATCGTTAAAGAACTTTCCTGAGAAGAAATACCAAATAAACTTTGTTTTCATGTAAGCTGCAATAAAAAAATCTTAGAAGTGTACAATAGCTTGAATTAATTTCATGGTTACAAGACAGTACAGTTCTGCCTAATGTCTCATTCCTGGATTGTCAGAATTTGGTGCTATTTACTATTTGGTAGATTTGCCAATAGAAGTTTTAGGCTTCCACTTTACTCAAGCACTAGACCTCACCTGGAATACTGCATCCAGTCCTGGTGTTCTAACTGAATGAAGCTTCCTCCAGAGTCTGTCAAAGCAGGCAGGGGCTGGAGGACTTGCCCTGTTAGAAGCTGAGAGAGCTGGACCTGTTCATCCTGAAGATGAGGAGGCCTTAGCAGGGACCTAACACCAGCCTGTCAGTGCCTATGAGGAGCTTTACCAAAAAGATGGAGCCAGGCTCTTCACAGGCATGCACGGCACAAAAATGAGAGCAAATACTCATTAATTGAAACTGGGAGGCTACGACTCAACATAAAGAAGAAAAATTGCTATCAGGATAACTAAGTATTGGGTATGATTGTCCAGAGAAGTTGTGGAATTGCTTTCCTTGGAGTTTTTCCAGGCAGAATTGAACAAACCCATAAACAACATGGTCTAAATTCTATTGACTCTATTTTGACCAACAGGTCCTTTCCAACTTCTCTGATTTAGTGTAATCACATGCATTACAAAAAGTAACAGGAAATTAAACTTTCAGATTGAGCTGAATACAACCTAGGACACATCAGTGAAGCTTTTTAAAACAGGACATGGAGTATTACCACTCTTGGACAACACATTAATGAGATTTCTATGGGCACAGACTATTATTCTGGTCACATTCACTGAAGAAATATAAATTCAGATTGAAAAGGATACAGAGAAGGACACAGAGCTATCTGGTGGAATAGAGATATTCTTACATGAAAATAAACCAGAAGAGTAAACTCAGGCTGAATAAAGACTCAGAGGATGTGTGATTTCTCTTTGATCAAGAAGTAAAATGAGGAAAGCTATCAGATAATTTCTATTTACACAGGTATAAATTGACCATGTACCAATCTATTCACACACTTACCTAAACATCTCATTACAAGCATGTAAACATCTCTGTGTCCCTTCCTGATTTACTTGCAGAGTTCATAGCTGGTGACAAGCATCAAAGCCAACAATAAAAGTTTCTTTAGAGGAAAATGAAGGCGGGGGCAGAGATAAGAGAAAAACATAAAAAAGGCAAAAGGTAACTGGAAAAGCAAAAGGAGAAAATGAAAAGGGGAAAAGGGAAAGCTCCAGTGGCTAGTCAAGAAGAGAACTCTCAGGGTTTCCCAATTAAGCATCCTCTCTCAGGTGTCCTCTCCAGTGTATCAGGTGATCCACCATACTACTTTTCCCATAGAAACCACATAAATTTCCTCATGATCTGCTCAAATTCCGTAGAGCCTGTCCCCGCTTAGGATGCCATTAGACCTGAATGGAGTAGTTTTTCATCAGAGGCTGGTATTGCAAACTAAGTGGCTTTTAAGTTTTGCACATATTATTGGGGAACGCTGGGCAGATACTTGTCTTCCTCCTAATGCAAACTAAAAGCTGCAAAAAACAGTGCAAGAAAAGGCCAGTGAAAGGGGCTTGACTCTTACACAGTGGCAATCACTTCCCTGACATAACAGTAGCAGCAAAGCGTGGAGGTACAAGGCCATGAGAATAACAGTATGAGACCGAGAGCATGAGGACAGGAAGGGAAATGCTGCCCTAGAAGCTTTGATGGAAGGTGACAGAGCTGCACTGGAAAGGCAGCTGCAAATGGAAGACCCTTGGCACTGTAAAAGGTTGAGGCACCAAAGGCACTGTGCAGCACCACTTTCTTTATACGTTGAGGCTCAGGTTTTCACGTATCTTGCATGCACACAAGATTGGCATCCTTCAGGGCTGCCACTTTCTCTCCTGCACTGGACATCACCTCTTCAAAATACTCTTTGGACCAGGTCTTCCCTTCTCTTGCAGGTTAAAAGAGCATGGCAACAGAAACTGGACTCAATGAACATGACAGTGGAGGCTCAAATATGCTCAGACTAAGCCAGATAACCAGACTCCAGTCTGAATAAAGCCCCAAGAGTGACAGTCATCCATTCTAGAGAAGAAGCACTCTGTATCTTAAACAGAAATTAACTAAAACAAAGACTGAGAGTCTCAGAGCAGACATCAAATGAAGATATATAGAATCTTCTACTCCAAGCTTGAGGGACTAGGGACAAATAAAAGACATGCTGTAAGTAGCCATCTTCTTACAGGGATTTATAAGCTACCTTCACTGAAGACCTTTTCATTTTCTTAAACAAAAAGTAGCTTACAGTTATGCAATAGCTTTAAAACAAACTATCCTGAGAGTTGCTACATATTATAAACAAACTTCAACAATGTATCATGATTTGTGAATGACCAATGTAAACATTATATTGAAAAACACCATGAACAAGAAATCACTGGAAAAATAAGAATAAATATTTGCTTCCTATTACCTTTCCATCTCATAATCAACATCATACATTGAATTCATGCTAATTAATTCAAGTAAACATCTGCTTGAAGGTTGTGTAACAGAAGTTTTCAATCACTTTTCCCCTTAAAGGAATTTCTAAATTGCATTATCACCTTCTCCACCTTGACTGGGTAAGAATGCATGAATGGTAAAATCTAACCAAACCAAAGACCTGTTCAGAACCCAACACCTTTTCCCCAGATGCCCAACAGCAAATGCATAAGGAAAAGTGAGGAAGTGCAATGCAACTATGTAATAGTACCTTCTTGAAATACTGTGAATCCTCCAGAATATTTGCTGGCTGGGGACATTCTGATTCAGAACCATTATATCTCTGCTTTCTAGTCTTTTATATGTTTTTTATCTAGGAATTTGTCCAAATCTTTTTTTGAACTCATGTTAACTTTTTGCATTGACAAGCTTCTTTGGCAGAAAGTTATACAACCATATATTGTACAAAAATGGAGAAGTATGGAGAAGTTTGGGTATGTCCTCACAGGAAAGGTCTCAAAGTATTGAAACATTAGTTTTGAGTAGTAGTTAAGCATTATTTCATTGTAAATTTTTAGCTGCTTGAAGATGAAGCTATAGATTAGCAGCACAAATAAACTTTGTAATTTACTATTAAAGTTGTAACAATAAAGTCAGCACTCGTGCAGTCTTACCCAGCACACACTGACATTCACAACATAATGCGTTCATTACAAGTTACATCGAGTAAGGAAAAAATTCTTTGGTCATGTACAATCATCCTAATTTAAAAACTGAAAACCAAAGGGAGTAAATGAAAGGTGATTTCATCAAGTAATGTTAGCTCTAAAATGCCTTACTCATCTATCAGTTTCAACAAACAATATAACCTAAAGTGATTCAGCAATGCGACATTTTCTGCGTATTTATCTGGAAATCATTACTGAAACCTTGAAGCATGACAAATATGTTTTATCATGGAATAGCCTAATGTTCTGTCTTTACATGAGAGCTATCTTTCGTTTAACTCAACAGATTTATCATATACCTTCTACTTAATTGCAGCAAGTTAAAGAACATTTTCTTACATACTTTTGAGGACACTGGAAAACTCTGATGAATTCCTGTAATTTGAAGTTCTATGGAAAGTTAATGTAAATGGTATGCATATAGGACACAGCATATAATCCTCAACAATTCTGGCCCAGAACCCTTTTGTAAAAGGGAAAAAGCCTCACTCCTGAGATGCACTAAGCTCTCTCAGCTAAATTGTTCAGCTATGACTACACTGCAAGCCACAAGTACTTTCTACTGCAGTTTGAACACACATACCCTAAGTAGCTTTAAATTAGCTAGTCTGAATACTGATGAATATAAAACAACAATACAATGGTACATGCACTCTGGTAAACATGTGCTTAATTGACCAATTTGGAGATGATTAGGCTACATCCCAACACTTCTGCCATTTTTCACTGGTTATATTTTTTCATACACAACAAGATTTGATTACTTTCAAAGCTACATCTCTCCAACTAAGCATTAGTTGAATACTAAGAAACTGACTACTGCAACTACATTTAGGTACCGTCAGTATTCATGGTAACTCATACCAGGATTCATGTAATTTTCAGGACAGGTGAACATAAATTTGATACATATTTTCAGTATGCAAATAATTTTTTTAACAGCAACTTCTATGGGCTATTTCAGGTAGTGAGATGAAGAACTGAAAATTATTTTCCACTTTACATGCTTTTTAGAAAGTATATAGTTTTTATAACTGAATCTCTTTTTAATGATTTTTTTATCAAGAAATTAGAAAATACAAATGCCACAATCATAGTATTTTCTTTTTTTTTTTTTTTCACAAATAAAAATTCTAACAGGAGCAACTGTTCTAAATGAAGCATGTACTGACTTCCAGCAGTGAAGACACTACTTCACTTTTGTTTTTAAACTGCTCTGGGCACAGGAAGATGCTGGTGAACTGAAGATACACAACAGCTTACAAATTACTGTTCCCATTTAGTCATGTAGACCAAGCTTCATTCATGGAAAAGAAGGTTAATGGAAAACCAAATACTACTGTTTTCAAAACTAACATTTTGAAGTCAGATTCAAAATATTTGGGAGTATTACACATTCACACAGACTTACAGAAGAATCTGACACTAAGACCAGTGCTTTGAGTAGGCTTAACTATGGTGCTGCGTTTGCACCAAGTTGGTCACCAAGAAGTATAATGGCATGTTTTTCTCTTTTTTGGAATTCTGAACTGACAATGAGATTTTAGTAAAAAAGACAGCTATTTCAATATTTATATGAAGAAACTGGCACCAGTGGTACATAAACATGACTGACTGCAGCTTTTCTCTGGAGCCATGACATGTTTTTTCCCAGTGTTTTGGATCACATATTTGCCATGACAATGATAAAGAAGTGTTAAAATAGTGTATTATTTGCATCATTCATGGTAGAAAGTTCTATACAGTAGAGACATGGATATTTTACACAAATAACAATGCAACTTAAGTGTATGAAGGGATGGAAATGCCTTCCAAGACCACTCTGGTGTTATGACAGAGAACAAGCTGGCATCTCTTTCTGAAAAAAGTAGGTGTTCCTGGTACAAAACATGTATGAGCTGGGGCCACTGATACAGGAATGTACTGGACATGAGAGAAAATTCAGAGACACTCAGCAACACGAAACCTTCAAAAGATATAGGGATGCTGTTGGGAAGCTAGGTGTGTGGGGAGAAAAGATAGGAGTAGGACAAGACATCTGAATAGGACAGGACATTTGAAAAACCTTAATGTGAAATACCTTCCTTTTTTTGTTCATGAGTTCTCATCACAGGCCTTTGTGAGCTTGCAAATTAAATCTTGAGTAACTGTCACAAAACTATTCTTCTGTCACAGAAAACAAAATGTCAAGGAACTAAAGCTGACAATGTTGAAAGACAAATGTTTAAAATTCCTCGTTTCTGTGTCAGCACTTGTTCTGTGGTGTTTGAGACAGAGAAGCTCAACAGCTTTTGCATCAGAAAAGCACATTCATGCATTTTCATATGTCAAAAGGTCTCCGCAATTCACCTCACTACTTCTTTTGATAGGCTTGTTTTAAGTATTTGTCTTATCCTAAATTCTAATGTAGTTTAACAGTGGGTTTAGACCTCTTCGAAGCACTTAAAAATCTACACTGCTTAGGGTAGGTCTTCAAAGATGAATACGCATTTTGTGCATTACGAGTAATACCTGCTTTTTTCTATAAGAGTGATAAGTATGAATGATTACTGATTGCTATTGCGTTCCATTTCATATCAAAACCCAGACATTTTAGATGAGTCAAAACAACTGTACCTTTGCTGGAAACTACCTTCCTGATGCCCTGCGCTGCCAACTGGGAAGCTGCCGGCCAGGATGCACACACCGCTTTGTCACCGTAAATACAATTATACAGAATTCTGGCCAGAGTGATAAGTATGAATGATTACTGATTGCTATTGCGTTCCATTTCATATCAAAACCCAGACATTTTAGATGAGTCAAAACAACTGTACCTTTGCTGGAAACTACCTTCCTGATGCCCTGCGCTGCCAACTGGGAAGCTGCCGGCCAGGATGCACACACCGCTTTGTCACCGTAAATACAATTATACAGAATTCTGGCCACCCACCCGGAACGGGAACGGGAAC
>NW_008237226.1:10590023-10609001 GCF_000691975.1 Corvus brachyrhynchos | reverse complement strand
TGAGGCAGCGGGGCCCGGCGGGGTGCAGTGAGGACGCGCGTCTGGGACGGCGCCCGCCGCTGCTTCCACCCGGTCCCGGCTCTCGCCACAGGGAGAAGGGAGGTGTTACAGGCTGTGTTGTGTGGTCCTCGCGTGGTATGTGATTCTGCTCCCCTGGGCTGTCACAGCCCGGGATGATTGCACATTTCTCTAGTGCTGCTTTCCTCCCATGGTCTTCTTATAAGTCTCGATATTTCTTGGTATCTCCGTCTAGAGAATACCCACCTTTCTGAACCCACACCAAGTCTCTGTGGTACTGATAAAGTCTTCAGAATTCTCTTTTCCTAATACTGTTTTATACAGCATATAAAGCACTTTAGTCTATGGAATCTGTCCTAGCCACATTTATTTCTAATCTAAATGTGTGGATAGATCTCTTCATTACTCAGGAGAGAAGTGCCTCCTTTTATTTCTCCCCTTCCAGGGAAAGGTCAGGAGTTTAGTTCTTGGATATCTAAGCAATCAAAGGGAAAAATAAAGCTCTCTTCCACCTAAAGGCTTTGGAAGTTTCATGCTGCATTTCAGTCGATTTTTTTTTTTTTTTTATGATTGATTGTATTTATTCTTTCCAGATTGTATTGCTTTCAGATGTGCTTTTCTGAAACAAGTGTTTAAAACTGTTGTTTCCAAGACTGGTGAAGAACTAGTTAAGTTGGAAAAAGGTAAAGCTGCAGGCTCAAGAAAGAGGTTTGGAATTTGGGCCTGAATGTCATTTATTGATCAAGGAATAAAACAGATGAAAACTCAGCTGTGATAAGCAGTGGTTTTTGTGACCCTCAAAATAAATCTCACGTCTCAAAACCAGAAATAGAACTGTTTCTGAGTATGTTTCAACTTGGAAAGGAATCGCATTAGTTTGTTTTGGTTTGTGTTTTAGTTTGGGAATCAGTTTCAGTGATATTGCTGGATGTTAAGTCATGGAGTGCCATGTGCAGATCCAAGTCCAGACTGGCTGATGAAATCACACAGCACTGTTTCCCTGACAGATCGATACACTTCAAACTGATACATAACTTTTGTTTCATTATGTACTCTTGTCCTCTGTCTACTCAAAGGAAGCATCAGCACTATAATTAGGTTTTAAAAGAATAGTCACCATTCTAATGCTATGTTGGGAACTCCTCAATTTATATTGGAAAATATAAACAGGCATCTCTGAGACACCTCCATGTTTTGGTTACTGCTGTGCTTGCCCCACATATTTCCACTTGGTGCTACTAAATATAATGAAGTGGTGGTGCATGGTAGTTATATTCACCAGTCTTTATCTTGCTTTTGCCATATCTACTCTTGCTGTTCAATTTCTTCATTATCTACTTCTAGTCCTACAGACCAAAAAATGATTTATGGGCTTGACCGACTTGCTGGAGTGAATATGTGCAGTTCCTCATTCAAACGTAACATTCCCTATGTTACCACTGTCTTTCTGAGTTATTACAAACATTTACTGGATGTCATGGGGGTGACAAAAGAATGTGCTGTGCCTACATTATAAGCTTAATTTATAAAACTTGAGATGGGGTGCTGAAATCTCTAAAAGATTTTTATCCCTAAAAAGAGACACACATCATCCTTGCAGCTTCATCTCTGCCACATTGTGAACTGGTGTCTGCTGACCATGAAGGTTACGATGCCCTTCATATGCACTCTAATTTACAATAATTACTGGATTTTTGAGTGGAAGAAGCTTGTATATTTATCATTAGAAAGGTCAGTTTTGGGAGGACCACAAACAATTTTGGAAACCACACTGAAAAAGAAAAATGGTCTTCCCCATGGTTCCTTACTTTACGTAGTACCTAGTGAAAGCCACTAGGAGAAAAAACAAACTTTTTTTCCCTTTTTTTTTCCCCAGTCAAATATAAACACTGGAAATATTGAAAACTAATATATATATAAAACACTGTAACATCAGTAAACCATTTGACACATATTTTAGTATCATTAATACTGTGGAGAAATAGCTTTTGGGAATTCCATGCTTTCACTGGAAGCTAACTTAGGTATTAAAAAGGCCCTGAGATATAACAGCTCATCAAACAATACCTACGACACATGAAGTGGTGAGCAATTCCCTCACTATGATACTGGAAGGGAATGTGTAGGATTTTCTGTACTGTGTGACCATTAAAAATTAAGATGATACTCAGCTACGTCTCTTTCCAATCCAGTTTATAAATCATCATTTCACAAAAAGTGAAACCAATCAAGATGAACAGAAAAAAACCCTGGACATTTAACAAGACCAAACTGGACTTCTAATGTACATGTGCTTGTTAAATTGTGACTCTGAGTAAGATTATTTTACTAAGAATATTTGCATTAAGTCCTTCTCTAAAATTTTACGACTTGTCTTCCCTAAGAAGACCATCAAAATTTGGCGAGGGGAAGGGGTGTAACTTATTTGTGATGTCTGTTAGTTTGACTGAGAATTAATTAAAAGCTTTTCTTTTGGGTGAGAGTTCCAGTCTTTTAGCAAGTATCTTGCTCAGTAGCTCATTAACATTTTTACATGTTTTAGATTGGGTTTAGTTGTTGATTTTGTTTACAGAAAGTGGTTAGGTTTTTTCCTGGGAAAAGATCAGCCATTTAGCTGACTGGTTTTACACAATTTGTAAATAACCTCTTAACTGATACAGTTAACTGCAATCTAAGTAAATTAACACAGATGCCAACATTTTAAACATAATAGGAATTTTTAGACTAACATTTAAAAAAGGAATTGTTTTATATGTTTTAAATGTCTTATGAAAATATATTTCCCACACACTGGAGATAATTTAATGTGTGATTAGCTCTTTCGGTGCCTGGGCTTTCAGGAATGTATACACATTCCTACATTCAACAGGACTATTCAGGTGGTTAAAATTGAACATGTTATTACACACTTGTTTTAGTGCCAGTGGTTAGCCAATATTTGGAAATTTGTGGGCTATTTCTTAGAAACATGATAGAGTCAAGTGGGGTTTGATTCTGACCTATTTGTGTGCAGAGAATATAGACATATCTTGTTTCTTTGAATGCAGTAAGTCATGAAATGAGTGACCATACTGGGCTGCTCACTCATAATGCCAAGCCTGCACACAACCATGCCCCCAAAGTGGCTCTTCTACTCACACAAGCAAGGGTTTTTAAGTGCCACCTAATGCTGTGGTGAGCAGTGCAGAACTCACAAGCATTCATATAAAAAGGAGATCTAAGTACAATGCTTGTGTGTCTGTTGAAAGATTTCCTGTTAGCTTTGGACTAACTGGAGCTGAAGCTGAGTCCTGTCCCTGCTTTCCTATACTGCTCTTGATACTGAATCCTCTTCTGTCCGTATCATAAACACCTCTGACTGTTGCAGTCTTGCCTGCTTTTTGTCCAAATCCTTTTTTCCCATTTTTAATGTTGCCTAACTATCTGAACTTTGTGTTGAAGACATTGGTATGTCTCATTGTGCAAAGGACCCCTCTGTTATCCTAACCCTGCTCTGACCTCTGACCTTGTCTTTTACTCATTCTGAGCCAGGTGTGTTTCTCAAAGTCATCTGGTAATAGACTCCAGTGATAGTCTTATCTGGAGTCTTGTTCAGGCAGTTCAGCAAGTTCTGTCACTCTGTCCCTATTTACATATTTCTGGTGTTTTCTTACTGTCTCCTTGATTTCCTGATGTCCTTGTTTCTTCCTGGCATAAATATGTACAGTTCCAGCAAAGGAGCATATTTGTATTCACACCTTATTGCACAAATCTTGGCTTACAGGACTGAGCACCTTTTTCAGTCCTATGCTGATCCCCAGTTTGGAAGGTAGGTTGTATTCCTTGCCATTACTAAGCTAGCAGGCATTAAAAGTATTCCTTTACTTACTCTGAACAAAACATGGATAGAAGGATAGATCACAACTACATCAAGAACTGCCCACAGATCACAAATTTATCTAGCTTATAAAATTCCAGATGCATTAGTCTTTGCAAAAGTGCTTAATAATTGCAAAAATAAAATAACTGGCCTTTGCACTTGATGTGTTTTATTTGTTGCTCATAATCATTTTTAGAGGGTAAAGAATGTTTTAGAGGTGAATTTCTTTAATTCCTAACTGAACAAACTGTGTTTAAGTTGAGAAGAGGAACTCTTTGAGGAACATCCTGTCATTAAACCTGTCCAGATACTGCTTGTTCAGATGGATGCTTGCGTCAGGTTTTGTTACGCATTTATTACAATTAACTTCAATAACAGATAATACGTGATTCTGAATGAAAGAGTGAGTCTGAAATTACACAAATCTTCCTCACTCTAATGATTCATCAGGTAGGATTCATTTCAGCTTTCTGATTTATCTGTTTTTTAATTATTATCCCACGCTCTGTAGTGATGACAGAGTTGTGATGGAGAACAGGCAGAAGTTACTGCTGGGAGCCTTTGTCAAAAGCTTGATGCAGGCAGCCTGGGCCTGACGATGATTCACTGATGATCAAGTGCAACAAACAACTCCATGAGAGCATAAGAGCAAGCCATTTCCTGGGATACAAAACAATTTGGTGATATTATTATTCCTTCCTGTAATTTCTTGCTCTGAATTGTTAATTCCCAGTAGTGTTTCTTGCCTGAGACCCCACAGCTTAGTACCAGGGCAGTATGAACCATGATGTCCATGGAAAGAGAGTTTTCCTGCAGTTTTCAGCCATGAGGAAAGGTTATTGTTGATTTTGTCCTGGATTTTCAGACAGGAATAGACTTCCGTGATATGGAAGGCTATTGGCAAAGTAAAAAGTGACATGTAACTGCTAAGTAGGTAGAAATGGAAGAGAAGGGCTTAGTCCCCCATTGTCCTTTATGAACTTTTGCAAATGTAGCATGCACTCCCTGCTTACAGGTATTACTGTCAGGCTGTCTAACTCTTCTTTCAATTTAAGGTAGGGCCACAGACACCTTACAATTATCAGTTCTACTTGGCAACAGCCTTGTCAGCTCCCTTTTGGTGCTCACATATTATCAATAAAATAACACTAGTTTCTGAAAATGACCAGTTCCACTTACATTTCATAATCTGTTGAAAGGAAAAACGTTTGTGACTGAGTAAGAGAAGGAAGGAGCTGTCAACCCTGTTTTGTGATTACTGCCCACAAATGTTCTCACATTTTGCTTTAAGAAAGTGTTCTGACAAAAATATTAGCACTAATAGTACAGTATACATATGTTCTCAGAGTATAAATAGTGCAACTTCATCTCATGAGATAGCTCAGGGCTTTATCCAATGGCTTTAATGAGGTTTGAGGTTGCTCAGCATCTCCCAGCAGACGCTCAGCACACCGAAGAAGACGACATGGTAATCATGGGAGGTGAAAAGCACCATCCATACTCCTCCAAGCCAATGAGAGTCACAAAGACTTGGTGCCTGCAGCATCAAACCTTTCATTCTCCAATGAATGCGAAAAAACGTTTCTTTATTGCACTGGATCAGCATACTCCAACAGATGCATCCTTCAAACCACAATATGTATCCAGCATCCTGCTTTCACAGAATTGAAACTCTTTTGCCCTAACTTAGGTGACAGTATTGCCCCCAGCTCCCTGTTCAAGCAATAGAGAGAAATATTTTCAGAGAACAACTTTTCATTCAACTGTAGGTGCTGAACAAAGCTGCGGTGTCTGCTCTCTGTTATTTAGTCTTTACAGGTTTCTTTTTTATTACATTACGTCTTACAGGGGAATTTTTAGTATTCAAGTGGCCAGAAAAAAAATCTTATTTGTAGACCACCAAGGAGAGACATGTCTACTCTTACATAAATTCTGGATTTGTAATTATTATTAGTTTACAAATTCATGTGCCATCAAGGTGATGTATTGTGTTCAAGAACATCAAACAGACACTCCTTCTAAATTGCAGTGTTTTGCAATTTTAACGCTACAGGATGAAGTGGATATCAACAATACTAATACATTAGATTTAGAGACATTGATAGGGTCCTGACAAATCTGAGGGTGATTTCAGGGGAAAAGTCAGAAATGAGAATTAACAAGGGGTGTCTTTTACTTAAAAAAGCTCCTATTAGTAATTAGTCTGTTTAAAATATTCCACTTCGGTTTTTTGTGTGTCCTCTACGGTTTCATTCTTTTCTTTTTGATCAATCATCATGATTATTATCTCTCAGCTACAGAAATTCAGGAAATGTTGCTGAAAAGAGCCTACTATTTCTTTCTCATGTAACTGAATAACTTTGTTGAGGTCACTTTATGCATGAATGCCCAGTTTCTGAAAGCTTGTACCCTAAAGAAAAAAAATGTACTTTTTCACTGCATACCACCTATTCTGTAGGAGTGACATATTCCATGTTTTGGAGGCTTATATATTTTTTGTGCTAATGGTTATTAAAAAAATTATTCAGTACAGCATAAAATCTTACATATATATATATATATAAATATATACATGCATATATGTGATGTCTAGCATATAGGTGTATCATATCAATGTATATATATCATATTTATACATAAGTATATAGAAACATGTGTAATATTTAAGCATGAACATACAGATATATTCCAGGTTATAGCTGAAGGCCCACTCTTCATAGCCCTACACAAAGTGAAAAACTTTATCTCAAATTCCTGCAGTCTTTTTATTGTATAAAAGGAATTCATGATTGTAACAAAATTCACCTGTACCTAACCTTTGAAACTCCTCCTATTCCACAGAGTCACAGTACTCGAATTACATAAGAAGAGAAGTAGATAAAGGCTGTTCTTTCTAGATTTCTGTCTTTATATGTAAGGGAGAGGAACTATGATCTCTGCCCTAAATCTTTTCTGCATACAATGTAGCTACTAGAGATCATTCAGCTACTTTGAAAAGTGAGACTAATAAAACAGTAGTAATATTATTTGTTAGAGAATCCATTTAACACACACACGTATTTGTGTAAGCCTGTTCAAATGAGGTGCTACGACATTTTTTCTTGAGGTTTAAAACCATGCAACCTAAGTAATCACTATAACCAAAACTCTAGAAAATCTTAAACTCACCTGTAAAGATTCATGTTAAGCAAGGATTTATTAATTGAAAAGTTTCTATTTATTTACTGTTATTTGCAAAACCTAATACATATATATTTCTATGTGAGTGTGCTGGCTATATATGACATAAAATGTCAAAGCTATAGCTAAATAGAACAATTATTATCTTACTTATTTGTCAGTGGCATACACGTAAGACAAAATTTGAATACTATTTCCCAGTTTTTCCCTCCAAACCTTCCCTAATAAGTTTTGTACAGTTTCTTGTTTAGAATGCAAGGCGGGACAATTTTCCATTCTCTAGAAAGACACATTTTGGTCATTTGCCAAAGCCTTACAAAGGTGTCTGTGCATTTTTTAATGGTTGTTTTATGTTCTGATTGTATGATACCATTAAAATTTTAGAGTACAGACAGTTCTTGGCATAATAAAAGAATCTATGAGGAAACTACTCAGTTGAGGATGACTCAAACCCATTTTGTCTTTAAAGGTGGTGTACTGGTCAGCAACGACCACACTTTTGGTTATCTTGAATTAAAAAGGGACTTTTTCACTACTGGATCCTGTCATGCTGTTATAATTCTGTGCCTGTGCCTGTACCCATGGCTGATGTCTGGCAGGCTTTAGTACAAAGCTAAATATCGTCAGCACCACTGAAACAGAACCATGAAGCATTATTCCTGGTAGCATGATAAAGAATGGGAAATCATAGAATTGTAGAATCATAGAAAGGTTTGGGTAGGAAGAGACCCTAAAGATCATGTTGTTCCAAACTCCCTGCTTTCGGCATGGATGCCACCCACTAAACCAGGTTGCTTAGGGCCCATCCAACCTGGCCTTGAACACTTCCAGGGATCGAGCATCCACAGTTTGTCTGGCCAACCTGTTTCACTGTTCCACTATTCCAGTGCCTCACCACCCCCCATAGGGAAGAATTTCTTCCTAATAATATCTACTCTAAACCTACACTCAGAGCTATTACTCCCTGTCCTATCCCTACATGCTCTTGTAAAAGTCTCTGGTTCTCCTATAGGCCCCCTTTAGGTACTGGAAGGTGCTGTAAGGTCTCCCAGGTGCCTTCTCTTCTCCAGGATGAGCAAACCCAACTCTCTCAGACTTTCCTCACAGGAGAGGTGCTCCAGCCTTCTGGTCATCTTCGTGGCCCTCCCCAACTCACTCCAACAGGTCCGTGTCCTTCTTGTGTTGAAAGTAAGTGATACATTTTCCCTATTCCAGTCAGCGACAACTTCACCAGACTGCAACAACTTCTCAAATATGGTGGATAGTGGCATAGTCACCACATCTGTCTGTTCCCTCAGGACCTGCAGAGGCATCTCATCAGGTCCCATGGACTTCTGCACCTGCAGGTTCCTTACATGGCCTTGAACCTATCTTCTCCTACAGCAGGTGGTTCTTCATTCTCCCAGTCCTTCTCTTTGCTTTCGGTGACTTGGCTGGTGTGGCTGGAGCACTTGCCAGTCAAGACTGAGGCAAAAAAAGTCACTGAGTACCTCAGCCTTCTCCATATGCCAGTTAACCAGGTCTCCCGTTTCTATTTGGTAGGGCATACTTTTTCCCTTGTCTTTCTCTTATCACTGACATACCTGTAGGAGTTTTTCTTGTTGCCCTTGATGCCCCTGGCCAGATTTAATTCTATCTTTATTATTAGCTTTCCTAATCTGATCCCTCTCTCCCTGAACAATTTCTCTATATTCTCCTTAGGTTCTTAAGTCCATGCTTTCACCCTCTGTAGGGTGAGTTTGTTCAGGAGCTCCTTGTTTATCCATGCACCTCTCTGTGTGGCTTTGTTTGACTTCCTCTCCGTTGGGATGCATCACTCCTGAGCTTGAAGGAGATGATCCTTATTACCAGTCCATGGAAAAATCATTTGCTTTAGAACCCCATCAGAACTCCAGTGCCAATAGAACCATCTGAATGAGAATTATTTTAGTACATGCAGAAAAGTACTTTTTAGCAGAAACTGAGGGCTGGTATTAAATTTAGCATCTCAATGCTTCATATTATTGACTGGTGACTATCTCTGATTATTAAAGAAAAGTGATCAGTAATAGTCCCTGTAAAAATATACAAAATTTCACATGTCAGATCTGCTTGTGACACCTCAAAAAGGGACTGGATAGAACAATTCAAATGTGGTTACCTTTGGCAATCATTAGGTCCAAAGAATTTCCTTTTTTCCCTTTGCTCTGTCCAAACCAAATCATCCCAAATATATTTTTCTGGTGTTTTCTCTATTGCTCTTTACTTTCTCTTTACTTGAAGTCACCTAGAAGCATCATGTTAAGTTTAAGTTGTCAACCTTTCCCAGTACATTGCTCATATAAGGAATGGCTCCTACCTTTTTACCCAAATCCTAAAGAATACTAACCATCAACTCATTAAGATTTGATTGCATACTGGGTATGAATACCTTACAATATCTTACAGTCTGTGGATTTTTGGGCCAGTGTTTTGGCCAATGATGCAGAAGCAGATTATCTGAAATTGCAGGTAGTTTTTAATGATAGGCTGAGAAGCTAAAATTCAAAGCAATTTTCAAATCCAGCTATCAGCAGCTGGAGGGGGAGGAGATATCCAGTCATTTCTTCAATACAGAGTGATGGTCTTGTGATTTATACCAAATCCTTTCAAATACAGGAACATTGAATTGAGCATCCAAATCTACAGTCACATGTTTTTCTGTCTGATGTCAATGAAATACAGTGACTTTAGCTCAGATAATTTTTTCCCTGTTTTCACCACACAGTTCATGTAGATCTTACCAGAGAGCAGATGTGATTCCTTGTGCTGCTGATTCTTCACCTGTCAGATTTCTTTACCTAATGGAGGGCACCTTACAGACATATGGGTCAAAGTCTCCCTGGGTTTGGAACTGCAGACTCCTGGGGATAAAGCTGGGGGGAGTGGAGTGGATGATGGCAGGGCTGTGGCAGCTCAATATACAATTGCCTCATGGGTTCAAGGATTGACAGCCTCAGGAGGGGCTGAAATGGGGTTATGGTTAGGCTGAGGTGAGCTCCAGGAAAGGGAAGGCAGAGTCAGTAAGGTTTGGTAGTGCCTCCAGCACCCTGAAAATAGAACAAGGCTTCTAAACACCTATTTGTGTATTTAATTACGGTAGCACTAACTTCAAGGAACTTGTACCCCCATGAGTTAACTTCTTCCTTCTCATTGAAGAGTACCATCTTGATCTGTGTGGCCTCTGTGACACTAAGAGCAGACACAGTGACAGAATGGCACAATATCCTTTTCCCTCCTCAGCATCAACAGAAGTGCCATTAACTGGCATATGTGGGTCTCTAATGTAAGAATTTGGAAGTCAGGATTTTGAACAGGTATAGTATAGAAATACCTATATCCCTCAGCACTGAAAAATCTATTTGCCTTGAAGAAAACCCATTTAAGGTACTTCCACCTAAACATGAATGTTTTGTTATTGCATTTTGATTTTTCCCAAGTCCAGTCAATGGCTCCCTTACAGACATTATCTGAGACATGTTGATTATTTTATCCTGATGGGATATTCTCTCCTTTTTTTACTGTAATTAGAAACATGTGAGTAGATATAGGGGAACAAGACTGACAAACCTCAAACAATTGTAATCCTAAAGATTAGTTTTCTTACACTAAAAAGAGTTGAAATTGTGGGTGCTTCTAATTTTCTGATAAGCTTCATCACAATCAGAATTACTGCCTAAAGCTGTAAAATTAGATGGTGTGCTCCCGTAGCAATCCAATAATGTGAAGATTACTTCTGAAGTAGCTAATTCATTATTATTATTATTATTATTATTATTATTATTTCTGAATGCATACATGCAAATATGACATTTCCTTAAAAACAGTCAGAAATAATTCTCAAACAGAGAAACATTTTGCAATATTTTATTGCCAAATAGGATTCATGGGTTAAATGATTGTGAAGAAGAGACACTATAATTTATTCACACAGAGTCAGGTAGAATTTATTCACACATAGTAAATTAACCCATAAAGTCAAGAAGAGACATATAAACTCAAGTGAGTAAGGAACTGAACAAACAAAAAATGTTGATGTTACATTTCAGTAGTTTATGCAAAAATTAATTATTTATACCTGAGACACCCTGTAATCTTTTACCCCTTAAGATTTTTTCATACAAGTGAATAGAAGGGAAGATACCTGGTAATACATAGAACCTATTCATGAAGAGCTCTGAGATGCAAGATGCCGGTCCCTGTTCTCAAAGCAGTATTTGAATAGAGTATAAATGAACCAAATAACTCTGTTGTTTTCCCAAATGAGGCAATAAATGCTGATGCCTTGGAGCACAGAAACAGTAAATTTATTTTCACATTTGTGAAATAGCAAGCATTTATTTGAATGCATGTCATTAAGGCTAAGTGAATGGTCTGTAACCAGACAGAAACAGGAGAGCTACCCATTCAGAACTCAAGGGCTTAAGCTGTATTACTCAAGATAGAATCTCACAAATATTTTTGAATATTTTATGATCTTTAGGAATGAACACAAGTTCATCTGTATGCTAGTTACATAACACTGTCACTCTTATGAAAATAGAAAGTGCTAAAACTTCAGCTCTGCAAAAGGTATAGCTGCCCACAGTGTTCCAGTTTATGGGTTCCGTCCTCCAACGCAATGAGCACTTTGGTCCTGGTCCAGCAAACAACTCATAGATCTCCTTAACAGTTTGCACGTGAATAACTGTCTTATGCTAAACTGCTACTATAGCTAAATAAGAGAATCACAAGGTCCTGATATCATAGATTACATCTCTTTCTCACTCTCTCTGTGAAATGTTAGATTTACACTTACCTAATTCACCGGGGTTTTATACACCACCATTCATAAAAGCTAGTCTATAATGTGCCATATTCCAGTGACAAAGGACTACAAAATGGATAGGCAGGTTTTTTTTCCTCTTACCAGTTTCTTCCAGGAGGAGATGCTGCTGGGAGCTTGAAGGAATTGTTGGCATTTGGAGCAGGTACTAAAGGAGCTGTAGCTGCCTTCTCTCCATAACTGTATATGATGCAATGTATGCTGGACATCACGTAACTGGGAGATGTTGCCTCTCTCTTTCTCACCTCTTATCAACCTTTGCAGAAAGTAAGAATGCAAAGCTTTTCACTATCTGTGCTGGATAGCAGATTTAGGCAGTGGCAGTTGACAAGGCTTATGCTGCACTCGTTGCAACATTGAGGCTGCTCCAGCATGCTCACCTTCAGATCTTCCAAAAAAGTTGTATCTGGCCCAGCCAGGATTCTTGCCCATGAAAATATGATTCCTCTTACCTCTTTTTTCCCCATGCTGTTTGCCCTCTTAACATCAAAACCAATTTGAAATCCACATCAGGTTTGGCCTTTAATGACACATGAAGTAGTTTATCATCACATGAAAAAAAGCACACTTTGTGATGCACATTATTATTACTAATACTTATCAACATTTTGCACATCTCACATGATGAATGTGGGCTAGTGCATTATCCCATTTTCTGTGTGCATCATGAAGCTGCTCCCTTCAATCAACATTGTTGCAGTCTCAGTTATTTGCTTTCTTGCTATCTATCCATCCATGTATAATACGACACATTTCCTACTCTCATCTCAGTATGAAAACACCAAAAGAATTCTTACATCTCCAGAGCACCGTAGGTTACTTTTTACCTAAAACAATGTTCAGATGGCTGTCACAAAGAAAGTTAAAGTGAAATGTCAAAAGCTGTAAGGATGAAAAGCTGCACATGGTAGATACAAGATTCAGTGCACGGCAACTCCCTCTTAATAAACAAGCAAAGATTTATTGGAAGGAAAATTTCCCTGCATTTGAAATTTAACTGCCAACCATCCACATCCTACACATAACTGTCAGAAAGGATGTCTAAATCTGTCCTCATTTATAACATGTGTTGTGACAAGATTTGACAGTCTCTGAAAGGGCTATAATTGCCACCTAAACATCCAGCATTTTGTCAACTGCGATCATGTTTAGAGAAAGCATTTATTTCACTTAAAAAAAGCTAGCATTTTTTCTTTCTTCTGAATGAGATGACAGATTTTTTTTTTCCTTTTCTCATTAGGGATTGCAAGTCAGATTTAAGGATTTTTTTTGTTCCTTTTTTCTCTTCAGTTTTTTTTCTGTAACAGGAGTTAAAACTTTTCAGACTAAAAGAATGATTAGCTTAAGGAAACCAACAGCAATTTAACAGAAAGGATGTTTACTGACACTACTGAAAATTTCTGATTGTCAAGCTGATTTTGATAGGCACTCTTATGAATATCACAACAGGAACCTAGGTCAAAAAGGGGGAAGAGTACCCCAGTATGTGCCATTACTCTGGATAAATGCTACATAGTATTAATCTGTGCATATAGTCATCCTAAAATGACCATTAACATTCTTACAGGATGGAGATGGGAGCTGTTGGTGATATGCCCCCATCCCACAATGGAAACTGCTGGCCTGAGAATTCAAAGAACATTTTGGATGAGGAAATGAGACCTGTCTCTTGGGCATTAACAGTTCATGTAGTCGGGATTGCAACCAATGCATAACCAATTAACTGCCCTAATGGTTCAGTAGTACACGAGCTGTTACCAGGCCTATCACTTAATTGCACTTTCTTGAAGTACTGAGCACTAAAACTCCCCTCTACTACAGCGAACACTCCCCAGCAGTATTGCTTCGACCCACTCTGGCAGCATACACGGTTCTTCTGTGTTTATTTACCACAAACAATCCAGCAATCAAATTTTCTTAACGGGAACATTGACAAAATTCAACAACAATCTGTGCTTTGGAGAGTGTGGTGAGTAGAACTGGTATTTTTTCATGCATAGTGGCTGCAGTGGAGACGTGGCAGCAGGACTGCATGCCAAGAAGTCCTGGGGGTCCCCAGTCCTGACCTGCTCATGCTTGCCTGGCCTGCCCTTGCCAGGTGCACTATTGGTGAGAACTGTTTGTCACTTGGCATATCTGCACTGTGCAGTCATAGGGCTTTTGAGGAAGAGCTTGAGGTAAACTCTTCCTCTGTTGGCTAGAGGGGTCAATAATGTACTCCTGACTGGCATTTTTCTAAGAAATGGATTGGGAAGCCAAAAGGAAAAGATTTTCTGGACAAGTAAGAGCACAAGCTTGCATAAAGTAACTTTCTCCACCTGTTCCATTCTAATTGCAATACTCCTACACATTATATTTTTTAACTGCCAGTTAAGGCTCTCTTACTCTCAAATCACAACCATTATTGGTTCCTTCTTACACAGTTAATTGTCCATAATGGGTGTCCACAGTGATGCCACACTACAAACCTGGATGAGAGGTAGGATGGCCACACTGTGTAGTCAATCTAAAGCTCAGTTTCAGATCAGACAACTCATAAAATAATAATCTGATACCAAAGAGTCAGCTTAGAAACAGGAAAAGCCTCACGAACTATTAACTGCTATTAGCCAAAAGCATTTCCTTAAATGAGATTGGAAAGGACAGTTCAACATCTCCAACATCCACAAATGCAGCAAGGCATTTGATAAGACAGATGCTTAAAGGAAGAAAACCAATTTATGCCTCTATCAGCTTTTACAAGTTTACACTGAGATACTGACAGCCAGCACATTTTTTAGGAGTATCCTTAAACAATGGAAAACTTATTTCAGGAAGCAAGTAACTGATTCAGATCTATGATCTGTTTATCTGGGCATACAAAATTACTACTTTTGGTTCATTTAGATTTGCTTAAAGTTAATATCTGTCCATAAATCAGACTCAGTTGAAGCAATTAATAATGAGGGCGTTGGGTCAGGTTGGTTTTTTTCCTTTTGTCTTCAGAGTATATATCCTTTATGTGTTGAGAACTTTTCAACATTCTTGTGTTTCAGTGATGTTGCTTGCTTAGCAAAGCTGATGCCTTTGGTTTTAACTTCCATATTTTTCAAATCCTGTACTGCCTAGTGTGTAACTCTGAAGTTTCTTGTAGCCTGTTAACTTCTGCTCTCTCGTGCTAGGTAGAGATAATAAAGCCTCTCCAGGCCTGCTCTTCAAGGACACTCAGACTGTCCTAGGTCCAAAAAGTATAAATCAAAAGCCTTTGAGAGGGGGACAAGCTGAGGGGAAATTACATCATTAAGTAAAGCTTTAATTGGAGAATTAACCCTGATATGCAAGTGAACCAAAGTTATAAAAGTGTGAAGAACTCGTGACTTGTCGTCCATCTTGGGGTCCATTTTGAGAGTAGACTCTGGCTCCCCAGGGTGTACCTTTGAAGGCCTTTCAAATAAATACCTACCTTTATTCCCTTATTCTTGTCTAGTCTCTGTTTTTAGGTGGCCTCTCAAGGCATCAAAGCCAGTCTCCTACCTACATGCTCTGATTCCTCTGTTGCACATAAAGCAACAGAACTTTTGAGTTCTACCCCTGAGCGGCCACCGGGGTCAATGGAAGCTGGAGGAGAAAATATTAGAAATAAAGGACAAATACAGATACTGACATTGTGGTCAGATTTCCAGCAGCTCCAAATGCCTTTGCAGCTGAAGACAGATGGGTATCTCAAGTTTTGCCAGCTAGCAAACTCTTCCAGAGAAGCTATTGTTTCATCACCTCTCTCTTGATCTGTACTGTGCAGCGTGTAAACACTAGCAACCTGAATGAACTAAAAAAGAGAAAATAGCAGAGGGAAGTTGGAAAAGATAATTCCTAGTATAAGAGGAGTGAATGGAAGTGTCATATGTGGGATGAGGGTAAGAAAGAATCACCTAGGACCTCAAGATGTCTGTGATAAATGCAATGCTCAGAATTTTCAGCAAATTCAAGCTGAATGACAGAGCCCCTTCAATGTCAGGTTTCAAACATTTGGAATTTATGGTCAGAAGTATTATCAAGAAATATCTATAAGGAGAATTGAAAATAATTTAAAGAAAAAAGACAGCTATTTTACAAATGTTAAGTAAGTTGCCTTTCTTTTTGAAGGAAGGAAAGAAAGTTCTGCTTTCTACTGGTAAACAATAAACAACTTAGAAATTTGACTGAAGTTTACCTTTCTAATCAACTGTAGCACCAGTGCAGTACTGTAATTAAACAAAGCATTGGTTTTTCACTCTTTTTGTTTTTATGATTCCTTGTATACATCTACTAAATCAGACGCTATCTAACCCTGCAGTGGGAATACACCCAGGAGATGACAGCAAGCAGAAGTTTTGAGAGGTTCCTTCTGAGAACATTCCCGTACCCAACTTTGTAAAGGTATGCAATCAGTACTAAAATTTAGATCATACTTCCAAACCTTTCCAGATGCTAATTTGGAACTCCCTCCTCCCACAGGAACTACCTGTGTCTGGTTAGCAAAGTAGAAAGATAAACTCTTAGGTCCATGAAGCTATGCAGCCAGGTCAAGGAGAACAATTAGAAAAGATCCTGCCTATCCTAAATTGTCATCTTCACTAGACCTAAATAAAGGGGTTTGAACCTGAGTTCTAGCTTCCTTCAAAATTTTAACTACATAGATATGAAAAAATGAAAAGAAACCTTAAAAAAATACAGTGAAAATTCAATTCCCTACTCCAGGGGAGTTTTAATGGCAATAGTCATTAATGTCTGGTAGTAACTCTCCTTATATTAATGTGATAATTACTCCATTGCCAGACACTCTAGTAATCAGTCTTTGCATTTTGCCTTTCAGATCAGGAACATGTTATGCTGGTTTTTTTCTGAGTCACCTTTCTCTTAATACTAAACAGAAAGCATTTGGTTGTAAAAATAAGACTAAAATAGCTGTTTTGATGCTCAAATGGATGGAGTTGTGCAGCTCTGAATGCTAATAAGCTGCAGGTAAAGAATGCTTCCCTTCTGAGAGTTTGCTCAAGCTAAAAATAACCAGCTGACCTGCCCTCATCACAATAACACTGTGAAACTTGTTTCTCCTTGAGTGACTGAAGAGCAGGTGACATAGTCATACATTTTAAGAAAAAGAGGCCGTTCTTCTCATCTAGAAGCTGGCTTAATGCTGGAATGCCATTATTTATGTATGCGATGGGAAACTTGCTTCATGAATTTGCACATAAAAATCATTCAAACATAAAAGTCGATTCGGGAATTCTCCAATTGTTCTTTGTAAAAAAACACCACTGTATTACTTGTGCTTTGCATGCCCTTGAGTTGCTATGATACAAAGATGCTGACTTTAAGTGAAATGGTGCCAGCAAGCCAATGGCCATGAGAGGAGCACAGAGGGCCTGGCTTTAGCTGTCTGTTAGGAGGTCTATAGGAAGGTCTGGTTTGGTGCTCGTCAGAGGCCTCAGCTGAATGTCCTTGCAAGAAAGCTTCTCCATGTGAGATAAAGAGCTGATCTTGACGGAAAGGGAGTGAAAGGCTTGCTTTCTAATCCTTACAAATGTGCTGTAGAAGAGCAAAAGAACTGGCAAATATGTCAAAAAGACAGCAATAAGATTTTCAGATTTGGAATGGGCCAATAATAGATTAACAAGCACTTAAATGAAAACATGTTTATCTCAAATGGCTATGTTTCTCAATTATGTTTGTTCCCCATTAATTCCGTCATTACAGGATCACTTAGAAGCTGTTTGAGAAAAGTTTTACCTTCTGTTTACTAATTCAACTGCAGGGAATGCAGCTGTGGTTGTTTATTGTTCTTAAAGACAGTGATGTTGGTGTCCTGTGACTATAAAAAGATGGCTATGCAAATACACTGGCAACAAACTAATTCTGTTCTGCAGTTTTTTTTCTCTAAAGATTAAACTATTTAATTTAAAAATAGTTAAATGGGTACAAGAGTTCAGTTCATCTTTATCACATGCTCAGGGTTTTATGGGAAAGGCAATAAATTGGAAGTGAATATTTTGAGTGCCCCACATCACCAATATTAAATGTAATGCATTTTACTTTCTGTAAAATGCTATATGTGCTGCATTTTAGAAAACAAAATACGTGTCACAGAAAAATAGATCAGCTGTACCTTGTCAGACTTGAGAGAGATTTTGCTTTACCATTGCTCTCAAAAACCTTTAAAGGAGACAATTACACAACCTCCCATGACATCTATTTTAGTACTTAGTAATCCTTACCACAAGAGTGGCCTTGTCTAATTTAAACTTTATCTGCTGCTGCTTTGCAGAAGGGCTGAGACAGTTTGGTGACTCATTGTTACCTACAAAAGGAAAAATTCTTTTTGCCTAGCAAAAAACCCACCAAACTTCAAAGCCACTATCTGACCATGCAGCCTGTGTCCTGAGCTTCTGGGAACTATCAGTGAATGCTGTTCAGACCATCAGCTTAGCTTACAAAGCATAACCCCCACAATTTAGTTGCATCCAGATTGCCTGCACACAATTCATATATTAATTCTGCCTTTGAAAATACCAAACACAATTGGTTTACTGATGGCAACATAACCCACCCACCTAGTTATATGAAAATATAAAAGCTGTTGGTAAAACAACATAAAAATCTGCATACCTCAGTTGTGGTTTGAAGCACTGGAAATGAAAAACTGCACATAAATAAATAGAATTCACCTAAAATAATTACAGGCTGTTCCTTTGGAAAATTGCATATGGATATTTGAATTCCTTGTGTAACTTCTTCGTTCCCTAGATTCTGTCCTTCTCTCCATTGCTCCCTACAGTCACACATAGAATGGAGGCTCCGAATCCCCACTTTGCCTAATATTTTGGATTCGCTCAGGCACCCACATCAATTCCCTAATACATTCTCTTTGAGGTATTTAATATCACACATATGAAATATTATAGAAAATAGTAAATATAGATGCATCTAATTAAGCCTGTTATCTCCAATATATTATGTACAGGATAACAGCATGTCCTGTTTGGATCCTCTGTGATGAAGGTCATAAGAAAGAGAAAGGCTTTGCCTTCTCCAGAAATAATTTGAAGAGAAGCTTCTCTTT
>NW_008237226.1:10561730-10589987 GCF_000691975.1 Corvus brachyrhynchos | reverse complement strand
TCTTTCCCTGTTCTCCAGGTATGAGTCCATTCATATGGACACCCTCTCACACAGTTTAAGTTCCAGACTCCTTGTAAAATCACCAGTGCATGTGAGGAATAATTAATTTCTTTCCTCTTTACTGTAGTCTTCTACATATTTGTCTGGTTGTTAAGTGTCAGTGTATGAACTTGTAGACCATAATGATTTCTGAACTTACCCTAGTTCTGTGTGGGTTTTAACAACTCTTAAATATTTTCCCCAATAACAGTCTCTAAGCCATTCAATTTAATTAAGAATCATATTTTCTAAAATCTATTATCCTATATAGAGTAACTGTCAGGTCTTCAAATACAAATCCCATGTATATCTTTTTTCAACTATTCTAGAATTTTACTTGTTTCACATAAAACTAACTGCAACTTTTGCTTAAATATAACTTATTTCCTTCAGGTTGAAATGCCTGTTTTTCCAAGAATGTTTCTGCACTCCTCTTTGAAGACTGGGATTAAATAAAGTCACTGGCATTTTCGTTTTTAAATTTAAAAAGTCAAATGATGATCCTGACCCCTCAGTGGTCATGCCTAATAAGCCTTCTTTCATTCAGACTCAATAGCAACTGCCAAAGGTATTTGAGATATTTTAGAAGGAATTTAATATATAAATTTGTTCCAATGTGAACTCTGAGGAGAGAAATTACATTACTCACACATTCAAACAGGATCTTCCTGCAAACACAGCAAATATATAAAGGACTGACTGGAGGAAAATAAAAGGCTGGGCATTTTGCAGTTCAAAGTATAATTTCTTGGAAGTGATGGACTCCCCTTGGAAGTATCACAGTCAGATATGATAGTGTTTCACATACAACACAGATCTCAACAGACTTTGATTTATTCATATGAACAAAAACATTTTAAAAGCTGTAAACAAGTAACCTGATAAAGCAATTTGTCATGCAATATAGCATTGCTCTTCCATAGTTTATTTTCATCAGTCGTATCACTGCAGAGTAGATGCATTAAGGGTGACCCAAGGTTAAAGCAGATGGAAAATAATAAACTGGAACCATAGCTTATAACCTGAAAAACTTTTTGATTTATAATTCTGAGAGAGCCTGTTGAAGATTTCAACATCAACTTCATGTGAGTCTATTTCCTTTTTAATCAGTCCGCCTTTGATCGTGGTGATGTTCACTTTGCATTAATTTTATCTGCCTTTGGAGGTAATGTAACTGTGATAAGAGCCAATTAGTTTTGCACCATCAAGAAGGACAATGAATTGTGACTTGGCAAAACAAAGATAAAATTAACCATTTGCCTAAATGGTACTGTTCATTGTTGTTTTCTCATAAGGCTTCTTCTGTAATGTTCAGCTCCATGAACAAAATAACTCAGGATATGCAAGTTTACCTAAAGAAAAACATTCTGAAATGAACACTACACAAATGTAGCAACACTGCGCAGTAATTCAATGTGCATTTTCCACAAGCCATTAGATCTGTCTAAAGATTGTATTTCACACACATGAATAAGTGATGCAGTGAGGAATAAGCAAGCAGTTAGGTTCTTGTGGCTAAGGCTTTTTAAATAAGAAGAAAATTGAATTGGGTGGGGAATGCTTCATACTAACCATATGAAGTTAAACAGGGGCAGGTGCTAGATTCTGCAACTGGGACAGGGCAACCCTGGATGTACAGACAGCTGGGGGAACGGGACACTGCAGAGCAGCATGGCAGAATGGGATCTGGGGGTCATCATCAGTGGCAAGTTGAATTTGAGTCAGCAGTGCCCTGGCAGCCAGGAGGGCCAAACCTGTCCCGGGGGTCATCAGGCACAGCATTGCCAGTGGGGAAGGGAAAGGATTGTCCCGCTCTGCTCTGCACTGGGGCGGCCTCACCTCGAGTGCTGGGGGCACTTTTGGGTGCCACAATAAAAAAAGACATTAAACTGTTAGAGAGTGTCCAAAGGAGGGCAACAGAGATGGTGAAGGGCCTTGAGGGGAAGCCATGCAAGGAACAACTGAGGCCACTTGGGCTGTTCAGCCTGGAAGAGTCTGAGGAGAGACTTCATTGCAGTTACAACTTCCTCATGAGGGAAGAGGAGGGGCAGGCACTGATCTCTTCTCTGTGGTGACCAGTGACAGGACCTGAGGGAATGGAGTTATTATATCTGAGGGAAAGACAGACCTAAAAGGAACCATAGGTATTTTGAAGCAGAAGATCAGAACTCAAATTCATATTGAGAGATTAGCAGAGAAACATAGGGGAAAAAAAGATGAAATACAATTAAAAAAGTAAAAATACTATGCTTGAGCAAGAGGAGTGCAAAAAAATACAATATTTCGGTAATTTGAAGCAAGAGCTAAGAGTTATATCCTATTAAAAAGTGAGCATGAGTTAGCAGTTCCATGCTGCTATGAAAAAGCCAAACATCACACTAGAATCAATTAACAACAATAGAGACTGCAGGAGACTTGGCACAATATTCCTGTTCTGTTCAGATTGATCAGATCACCTCCCAAGGTTGCATCTATTCCTTTTTATAATGTTCCCAGAAGCATGGTTACAATACTTGCTTTTTTTCAGGAAAATAACTTTTCTTTAAATCATTGAGATGTTGATTTAAGGTTGAAATATTCAGAAGACCTAAGTGCCCAACTACCACAGAATTCAGGATGGTTTGGATGCTAATGGCAACTGAGCAGTTCCTGAGATGTTACAGAACATTAGCAAATGCGTAATTCCAGAAAAAAAATTAGTCACTTTTTAAGGTGAGTCAAACTGTTCTCATAACTAGTACTTGAATTAGCTCAGATATTATTTTTTGTTAATTACCTCTATTTGTGATAGATTGCTGCAGCCACAGATTCTTCTCTTTTGGGAATCCACTTTTTCTTTTCTGTAAGGATAACACAACTGAAATTTGATTGGATTTTTCTCTGTTTGAGGCCTGTGTTTCTGTGATAACTCCCACTGCTTCAGAGAGACATTTCCACCTCTCTTTGTATTCTGTATCTAAAACAAGAATTTGGAAATACTTAGGTCCATCTTTGTTGAAACAGCTGAATTTTCTCATGTTTCAAATATTTATTTATTTTTCAAAAATAATTTTTTGGAATTAAACCTGCAAAAGATCTTTAAATTTTTATGTATCAGAAAGTTTCATATCCTTAAAATAGCCCTAGGACCTGTTAAGAGCTTAAACTTTAAGGAAAAATAGTCACATTTCATAGCAAGTAGAAATACAAATTATTAATCAATCCAAGAAACAGCAAAAATAAAAAGGAGAATCAATCCACAAAACTATTCTCTCAAAAGAAAATCTGTCATAATTGCAACTAATAAGCAAGTAAGGTCTATTACAGTTTCTTATTTTCGTAACAGAGAACACAGGATTACATGCAATGGATAGCCTAATGCTAAGAGCAGTGATCTGTACAGAAGATAACGTAGCATAGTGTTTCTATACTGATGTTTAAAGGAGAGCAGAGAAAGCTGTTTCAGGTTATAAACGTCATTTGTTCTTTTAGGATACAGGCTAATTTTTTTTTCAAAATTTCATTCAGAGACATGGAAAACAAGTCTGCTCAGAGAATGAGGCTTCCTATTAGCACATTTGGAAATCTACTTGAAGATGTGCACCTCTGGAAGAATTCTGCAGCATTGGAAAAGGTACAGCGGTCACTATAATAAATGTGTTTAGCACAAGAGGAGAATGAGAGAAAGGTGGATATTTGTTCTGTTGACTCGAGCTTAGTTTACTTTCTGACTGTTTATTTCTGGTTATCAGTGACAAGTTTCTAACATGCTTCTGTACTAGTATGAATTCAGGGAGTTAGCAGAATATGAGATGTAGAGAATAAGCATGACAGTTTAAACTGTAGAAGAGTATAAAATTAACTACTGAGTTACTTTAAAACAATTAGTTTTTCCATGGAAATTTGTATCTTTCCTAGCTAGCCTCTTTTAAAAGATAACTTTACTCTTTTCTTCATGTAGTAATAACAATATTGCAATTTCAGCAGTTAAATCAGTAGGATTTGACACTGTTTTGAGGAGTTGTAGTAATGATAAATCAAGAAAATAATTGCAATTAATATTAACGCTTAGAGTAGTTTTGACTTACAATTGAGTGCTTTAAAATGAGAGTGCCTTAAACAAAACCAGCTCTGGATGCCTTAACTTCTCTATAAATATAATTTCAGGAAAATCCAATCCATGGTAAATCATGCTTTCTGCTATGGGGGTGGTGACATTTCTAACACATTCTCATGTAGACACAAAACTTCCAAAACCGAAAAAGTACCACCTAGAGCTTGTACTCAAGAACTAAACTGGCCCATCTTTTTTTTGTAGTACATATTTTTTAGGAAAAACTTCAGTGACAGTATGTCTACCCATGCAAGAAGGTATTAATCTAATGGACTTAACTTAATTCCTGAATCTGGAAACAGAGATAGAAGAAACCCTGGTAATGAAGTCCTTTCAAGCTAGAAGCCTGAGAGTTCAGGATTTTTATATTTTCACAACAAAAACAAAACCAAAATGCTGAACCTTAGGAGACTGCTATACCACATGGAAATTTTTGAAAAGCATTAAAACCAAACTGCCAGCCTTTTTTAATGACACCACTTCAAGAACTAGTGGTGCTGTCAGTGCTCAGTAGGCATGAGACCAAAAAGAGAATGGGGATTTTGAAAAGAGAAATGACCAAAGTAGATTAGGGATCTTGCCTTGACTTAAATTGTTGTTAGTGGGGAAAAAAAAAAATCTGTGAAAGCTTGTTTTAGGCTTGTTAGAGCTTGTTTTAGGCAGAATTGGTGGAAGACCCACACCTCTTGGGGAATGTCTTTTTACTTGAAATGTTGGAAACAAAGTCCAGTTACATGCACACTTAAGAACCACTATGCACTTATAAAGAATAGGGAAAGTCTTTTCAGCATTCACAGCTATAGCTTAAACAAGTGGCACATATTTGCTTAGCAAATGGCTCTAGAAATGAAGATTATACTGCTCCTTCAGGTGTCTGGTGCAGCCTTGTGTCCTGCCTCACAATGGAAGCGTCAGAGTGCAGCACATGCACATGGGTCCTGGTTGCTGTAGCCTTGTTTGGGCTACAAAGCCCATCAATGTAGCTTAAACCACCATGGTCAGCAGTGCCACACTGGGTACCCAAGGATGTTCCCAAATGCTGGGGAGGTGAGAACCTTCAGAGGAAGCTAAAAAGTGGCAACATTCTGTAAATGACTGAACTGGGTGTCTTACTCTGTCTTTCAGAGACTAAAGCATGTCTTGCAGATCCACCAGGATCTAGTTAATCAAACGTCCACTGTTTGGGATTTGGCAATTGCATGCATCTTACCAAAAATTAAAGAAACAGTAGAAATTAGGTTAGATTTTAGGTACCCCGCATGCCAGTTTGATGCCCAGTCTCTCTAGTCCATCTAGACTGTGTACAGTCTAATATGCCTTCAAATAGGGTAATACTTAAAATGAAAACTTACATTATACTATTATTTTAGTGAAAAGTTAAAATTCCCTTAGTTCATTTAAAGAACTTTGATTGTCTGCAAGAATGTCAATGGTCATCCACAGAGAGCTTCTGACTCTTAAAATGAAGTAAATTGCTGGAACTACTTCCCATATTCACTTGCAGCAATCTATTATATTCCTTAGTCATCACACTCATCTCAATTAGACAAGCTTGGGATAGGATATCTATGAATATGCAACACTGCATCTTGAAATAGATATAGCTACCCAAAACCTTGAATTATCTTTATAAACCTATTTAAATTAAAAATTAGAAACCCTCAGTCTTATCAACAAGACCCATGTTATATAACAGGCTTGGATTAGCTGCAATGCACACAGTGTAATGGTTCCTTAGACTCCCCTCTAACCCCTAAATATTTTGTCACTTTTGAAGGCAATATTTAGCTTTGGAATATTTAGTTTATTTTAGAAATACTGAACATCACCCCAGGTATAATAAGTCTGAATTACTGTCCCACAGGGATTTTAAGACAAAAAAAGAAAAAATTCAGGCTAAGATGAGGACTTTTCCCAGTTTAAACCAAACATGTGACCTATCGTAAACCCAGCATGTTGGTTAGGTAGAGTATAAAGACATCTGTTCGCACCTCAATTAATGGTGCTGGAGTAAGTGAGTCTGATGTGGCCACAGCTGAAGTCACAGAATGTTTTGTCACTGGCATCAGTTACAGCAGGATGGGATTGTTTGCTATTGAATCAATTAAAAGCAAAAAAAAAAGCTTATAAATCAGTTTCTTTCTTGAGAATTTTACTTCCTTCTCTGGCTTCTACTTTCAAAATATACCAAATTAATATTCTACCTAACTTTGAACAACGTTTTCTTTTAATTGAGCTTCTTGTCTTTCTAATTACTAAACCAGAGTTTAGTTCATCAGCAATAACTTCGGGAGTTTTAAATTCTAGATTTTTCCAACTAAAAATCACTGATCTTTATCATTCCTGCATTTCAAATATATATGCCTGAAGTATCATGGTATGTCACCTGAGACCACTATTAGAATTCTTCATATAGCTGAGGTCTGTGTAGGAGGAAAACAAAGTTTTCCTTACACGTAACACTCAGTAGTATCCACTGAGTCTCTCAGTTATGAGTTATACTGTCAGTCTCAGTAATTACTTCGTATTAATACGAAGGATGGACATTCCTTTCCCTTGGCTTTCTTTGCATGTGTAACTGAACACCAAAGTCATCAGTCTGCAGAATTAACTTCTCTCCAGAGAGCACAGTAACCTGGCCTGACTCCCAGCTGACCATGCCTTGAGCAGAAGGTAGGACTAGAACCCTCCAGGGCTCTTCCTTAGCAACCTGAATTATTTTATAGTCCTGCATATCCTGAACATCAGAATCTTCAACAGTAATAATGCAGCCAGGGGCTGAAGAGATGGTGCAGACTGCTCAGGAGCAGCAACCAGCATCAAATACTTGAAGCAGCAGTAGCAAGAATACTAGAGACTATTTATTTAGTAGTTACTGACTGATTTGGCCCAAAATATGGTAAAAGAAGAATTGCAGAGGTGTTTTAGAGCCAGGATCAGGCTCTTCCCAGCCATCTCAGACTTATAGAAAGGACTAATCTTCAGGAAAGTAAAATTCTAGTCATACCCTCTAAAATCCATTTGGTCAGTGACATGGTTATAGGAAGAAATATATTTTAAAAATCAGAATAACTGTTATCACAGTTTTATTTGCTTTCTCTTTCAGCATTTATAATGTTGCATTTACAAAAGGACGCTGATCACTATGCTTCTGCTAAGCCTGCATTTAAAAAAAATATGGAATAAACTGCCACCTAGAGTTAAATCCTTGATATTAATATTGGTTATATTTATATTCGAGATAGACAGCTTAACTATTGCATTATTCAGGCCCCAGGTACCAGAAGTCAGCACAGTCTTTGAACACTTGCAAAGGAAGTACACATTTGTTATAGATTACAAATGGAATCTGATGATGTGCCTAATTTCTTGACAGATATAAATCAATTTAAAAATCAGAAAGGACCTAGAGATCATTACTAGCATATGTTATTCTCACCCTGTTAATGGTGATCAATAGTCCAAGCAAGTATTATTGAAACCAGGGTGCCAATTTTTCATCTAGCAGTCACTTTCGGTCCATTAGGAGTGAATATGTATTAGCAAGTCTCTACAAATTCATTAGCTGGTTCTTTTCATCCTAGACGTATTTTAAAGCAAATAAATATCTACTGGCCCCTATACCTGCTGCAAGAATTCTGAATTTTATTTTTTTATTTTTACTTAAACTAAAATATTATTAACTATGTTAAGTAAGTGTGGTGAGTTGACCTTGGCCAGCTGCCAGGTGCCCACCAAGCTGCTCTTTCAGCTCCCCTCCTCATCGAAACAGGGATAAAAAAAGATTAAAAGCTCATGGGACAAGATAAAGGCACTTTAATGAAAGAAGCAAAGGCTGTACACAGAAGCAAAACAAAAACAAAACAAAGAAAAGAGGAAGATTTATTCACTACTTCTTATCAGCAGGCATTGTCCAGCCACTTTCGAGGAAGCAGAGCCTCACTACGCATACCAGTCACTTCAGAAGACAAATATCTTAAAACCAAGTGGCCCATTTCCACCTTTCCCACATCCCCACCTCTTAGCTTTTATTGCTGGGCATGATATCACATAGTATGGCATATCCGTGTGGGGAGTTTAGGACAGCTTTCCCAGCCTCCCAACCCCTTGCCCACCCCCAGCCTGCTGGCCTTTGGCAGGATGGGAATGAAGAGACAGCCTTGATGGTGTGCAAGCATCGCTCTGCAATAGCCAAAACTGGTGTGTTATCAACACTGCTTGGGCTACACAAATCTCAGCACTACAGCGCTGCTATGAGGGAAGTTCATCCCCCCCCAACAAGTAACTTGAAAGTGCTGATAAATCCTCTGTTGCCCTGTAGAAAAGTAATCTCTGCATTAAGGCAGCTGTGACAGCTGAGGACAGCAGTGAATACTGCAGGTGGTCATTGACCAGTCCTTTGAACACCTGCTTCTCCAGACACTGATGATTTGTGTGATCTGGTTTCCCAGAACATTTTACCCAAATATTATATTTTAAAAAATATCTCCATATTAGAGATACAACAAGAAGTATATAAAAGATGCATATCATTCCATCTACGGCACAAAGGGAGATGGAAGTCAGACCCCTTCGATACTTCCCCTTACACTAACACCTGTCAGTCCTTTAATGCAGAACAAGCTTATTACATACACCTTTTGCTAGTTTTTTGATACAATGTGGTTAACCAAATCATGCCGTATGTTCACAAGTCTGGAAGCCTGTTCCCAGTAAGATTTTAATGCCTTGCTCCTTACAAATCAAACTGGAAATAAGATTTCAAATTCTACAAGCTGTGAAGAAATCCATGATTGAATAGAGAGGATAAACCTAAATTGGTAGCCACCTGTAAAGGAATGGCCAAAAAGATTAAGCTATTTTATCTTCCCCTCCCTTCTCCTTTTGCAAACAACTGATCATCTTGTGAGTGAGGAAGTGCTGGATCAGGTTTGGTAAGCAAAGATTGCTTGAAGAGAGGGATAAGGCAGACCTCCAAAACAAGGCAGAAAGGGGAAAGAACAAGAGGGAAAATATGACAGGGAATGATCTTACACCTTTTCTTTTAAATCAGCAGAGCTGGGTGCCTCTTGAGTGCCTGAACTAACACCCACAGCACAGGGAATGGACAGGGGAAGGAGAATGGTATGATAGTTCACAAGACTGGAGAGCTATCATGGGTTGACACAGGCTTTTTAGGAAAGACAGACCCAGGGTGGCAAGGAGAGGGAACAGCCCTACATGCGTGAGAACAATAGGGATCTCTAGAGCTCTGCCCTGGGATGGACAACAACACAGTTGAAAGCTTATGGACTGGGATGAGAGAAGAGATCAGGATGGCCAGAGTTTGGTGGGTGTCTCCTACAGACTGTCTGATTAAGAATAGATGAGGCCTCTTCAGACAACTGAAGCAGCTTTACATTTGCAATTATTATCAGGAATGACCTGAACCACCAGTCATCTGATAAACAGACAACAGAGCAGAGCACAAGCAATCCAGGAGGTTTCTGGAGGGCATTGGTGGCCACTTCCTAAGATGGGCAAATAAGGAATGAACAGAGGCAGCTAGATTTGAGGGTAGCTTTGTCTGCAGTGGCTCCACATGACATTGTGGAGTTCAGGATCCTGAAAAAAATAAGCAAATCCAATAAACAGAATCACAGCCCTGAACTTCAGGTCTCTTCAGGGGGTTACTTGGAAGCATCCCATAAGATAGTCCTAGAGGAAAGAGGGGTCTAAAAGATCTAGTTGCTTTTCAAAGATTCTTCCAGCTGAGAGCCAGGAGGTCAAGCAAAGGTCTGAATGGATGAATAGTGAGCTCCCAACAAAATTCACATGTAAAACAAGTAATAAAAACAAACAAACAAAAAAAGTAGGTGGTTTGTACATATCCACTGTATTGTCACTCTATACTGGAAGCATGATGCCTTGCTCCTCTGTAATAACTCGCAACAAGCCTCAAATCCACCAGTAAATTTTATCTCAGACAGTAGCTGACATGATATAACCATGTTATCCCCTGCTACAGAGCTGTCGTGCAGCATTAAGTCTGTTGCTAGCACTTTAGAAGCATTTGTAAAAGCCATGCTGTTACTGTTGCTATATCATCATCTTGGTTTGTGAAGACTCCTCACATCACAGATAGTGAAATAGTGAAAAAGTTTGCACAAGGCCATTAAATGTTTAAGAAGTTGCATCTATTCTCGCAATTGAAGTACTTAGTCCTCAAAATACAGGGAAACTGTGCAGTTCAGTCCATGTCAAGTAGTTGCCTATCAAGCTATAATTATAAAGTAATAAATTACTGTTTCCCTACTTTGTAAGTCTGCTCTGCTTATAAGTTTTTCCCGCCTCCCTCATGCACAGCAATTCCTTTCTTTCTCATCCACTTAATTTTGTTTAAGTCCAGTGACCTTGAAACGAAGGTTTTGACACGTAGTAATGGCAGATAACCCATTTCACACATTTGGAAATGTTTGTTTAGTTTATTACCATTAAAATCCTTTAAAAACAGAGGAAAAAGAGGGAATATTATAAGCGGGTATATCTTGTCTGCAGTAATTAAAGGATCCTGTTCTTTGTTTTGAGCATTCTTGAGATATTCAGAATCATAGCATCATTTAGTATTGTTTGAAATTGACATGACGTGATATTTATGAAAAATTAGAAATACATACTTTTTATTAAAAGTACATTTATCTTCGTAGATAGTCAGTCTTGAAGGCCTCAGATACCTAGGACAATACCAGGTGAATACCTGGACTATCCATAAATGCATGACTACTCCCTAGAAGCAGGACAATTTTTTTTTAATGTAGAACTGCTTTCACCTGCAGTATTCACAGACAGGTTTCTTCAAGGACTTGTGCATCTCTGTACTTAAGTTCAATGATAGCTACCAAAGCAATGGAAAAAAATTGAAAAAGCATGTCTTTTTTCTTTCAGACAACTTAACTCCTTTAAAAGATAGGTTTCTAGCTGATCACTTTTTTAAAAAAGAAAATTAGATCTATGCAGAGGCTGGATTCTAACTCTACTAGTAGCTCAGGCTGCTCAGTAAGCAGCCTGAGTACAGGCAAGATAAGAAAAAGGAGGTATAAAAATAAACTGCAATGACCCAGTTCTAATGTGAACAAACACAACCTATGACCTCCACAGCCTGGAATTTTGAATCTCAGTCCCATCTGGAAGACAAGAGAAGGGGTCAAATATCCCTGACTCTACCTGCCTAACACATTTGCTTTGCTGCAGTTGAATTGATTCACTAGTCACATGCTTTACCAACTTCATCTAGGACCACTGAAACCATGTCAGTGACACTGGAGATAGTGCTGCACTGAAGAGACATGCTGCTACAGTCTAAATATGCCTCTGGCTGCAGAACCCTCTGTTTTGTAATTTGGAAGTCAAATTGCAGAGCTTAGCTAAAAGCAGCAGTTAATAACCTGCTCTGACATCTGTTGTCACTGAACAGGCTAAGAGATAAAGTTCACAACGAAGAACCCAGAGAAACCAAACACATGCCAAGTTTTCCTTACAGACCTTCTTCAGAAATTCTAACACTACAAATGTATACACCAAGTACTAATAGAGAGGCAAGATTAGTCTGGAAAAAGCCCTTGCTTGAGAAAAGAAGTTCTTAAGTCTACATTTCTCAAGCTAAGTCCTGTTTCTTCAAGCATCCATCATAAAGTGATACCAGTTAATGCTGAAGGGTTTATTCAGTGAAAATAATTGTCTTCTGACAAAAAGAAAGTAAAACTAATGAACAGTCTGGCACTGAGTTGGGGTAGGAGGACTGGAGGGAGCAGGCTGAGTCACAGCCCATTTCCCACCCTGCAGCCACACCCGGCGCCGCTGGCCCTACCGAGCACCACCACAGGGTGCTGGCAGAGACCGCAGCACTGACGGGAGCTGCAGGAGGGCGTCTCTAAGGTCCCTTCCAGCCCAAACCATTCTACAGTTCTCCAACACTTCTTGCAGAATTACGCACGGCAAACAGATCAGTCTGAGAATTCACAGCCTCAGTATAAAAGTCATAACCCCAGTACAGAACCAACATCACCTGGCACATGTTGGGAAAAACCACACGAGACCTTTTAAAACATAGGGAAGCACCCAGGACTTTTGCTTCTCCTAGGTAAGCATACTCTTGCTTATTTCACTCCTACTGTTTTCCCCACCACTCCTTCCTCTATCTTCTCAGATGCTACTGTGGAAACTTAGATCAGGCAATAAATTAGTTGCAGATTTTAGACAGGGAACTTGTTTTATTTACTCCTAGGTGTTGAGCAAGGGGGCTTGAGAAGGAATAGATTTGTAGTACCCATGGAAAAATGAGAGTTTTGGAATAGTTCTCCACCCATTTACAATCAATGGTAAGGGACTTAAGCTTCAAATAAAGGACAAGACAGAGCTTAAATGGAGGTCTTGGGCCAGGGGCAGCAGCTGTGTGGGTCCAGGTCCCAGGTCAGGACTCTCACAGCAATTGCAGCTTCTCTGTGCACTTGGGGCCCTGACATGAACTGTATCTCTTCATTCACCATGAGAATCCCTCTGGTTACAGAATTACAGTCACCCTGATGAAAAAAATAACTCCAAAATTTTGCTTTGAGTGGCTCAACTGATACCATCGAACAACCAGATAGCCTCTGAAATCTTCTCAGAAAGAGAATAATCCTAAAAAGGTCACTGAACATAGTGAAACATGTTTAACACCAGCTGCGATGAAGACTGGGGAAAATACTTTTTTCCCATTAGTAACAATCTGCTTTGCATCAGAGAAGGTGATTTTTAATCTTCAAGAGACTTTGTACTAAGCAATTGTTGTGATGAATAAAATACAGTAATTCTTGAAAACAGTTTGTCCCAAATTTTATAAGAAATGTGGTTTTTCACATGGCTGTGTGTCTGACAGATAGCAACTGCAGTAGATACATTTTTCTGACTTTTAAACAATTTTGTGAATTTATACACCTATCAGTAGCTTCATCCTTTGATTGCAGAGGTTTTCATTTTTAATTTTGAGTCAGTTCTTCAGCTAAGCATAAAGGTAGAGCCATCACTGTGGAAGATTTAATGCACTAAATTAGGTCTCCTGGGGTGTATATGGGAAAAAAGAAAGAAGAAAACGTGATTAAAAGGAAATTCAGACAGATTGTTATGAAGCTGGCAAAATAAAGACTCTTACGGTATTCCTGAACTAATGTTAGAAGCTTGAGAGAACATCAGAAACTACTACAGATTTTCATGAATAAACATAATTATAATTGGATTGACAGACAATGTAGAACGAGATTCACAACTGAAATGCTCATCAGTGACACCCTGTACTCTCAATCCAGGGATGGCAAAACTACTGTGGAAGTGGCAGGCCTAGTCTATTACACACTTGGGCTGTAAAGGGTCATCCCTGAATACGTATACAGGGAATATGATGTGACTTCTTCACATGAGACATATTGATTCAGAGGCTCATTCTTCTTCAGCTTTAGTTTGTTTCTCCCTTTTTAGCAGCTCAAAATCATATACTTAACCCAATATCACTTTAGGACCCAATGCATTAGATTGAATGCATGGGATTCAAAAAGATCATGAGCAGAATTACTTCTATATAATTGCTCATGGGTTTTATGTTAAAGCCACTAAGAAAAAAAATGCAAAAGAGAGTCAAAACTTCAATTTGGCTCTTTTTTTGTGCACTCCCCTCAGAAGTTATGAAATGGTTCTACGTGTGCAAGCTCCTCTCCTGGTAACTTGGAACCTGGTAGCATCCGTGGCCACAAAAAGCACTAAGGTTTCACAGTTGATATATGTCCTCACATTCAGTGAAAAAAAAAAAGACACCTCTAGACAGAAAAGAGCTGCTACTAATGTTAATTAGAAGAAAGACATATAGAATGGAAACATTTCATACCCTATTTAACAGAAGTGCTTGGCTGGTCTACTCACACTGGCCAGCCAGCCAGTGCAGCTGCTAGTCATACCATAAAGACAGCAGGTAAAATTAAGGTAGATTTAGGATATGCTGAGTGCTGGGCTATTTGGGCTATATTTGCCAATTGTGGTGGACATTGGAGATACTGCTAGGGATGAGGCCAACCAAGGTCTTGGAGAGAACCTGAGTTCTGCAATATGTGTACTATATGTACCTGTGGCAATGTGGGATTATTGCAAGAGTACATGACTACGTCATAAATCCACAGACAACCAAACTTTAATATTAATTTCCAGTTTTTAAGACAGCTTATTCTGCTCCTTAGGATATATAACTAGCCATGGAAAGTAATTTTTTAACTAAAAATTACTGTGAATATTAAGTTTTGTAATTCTAGGTCTTGTAGGAAGACATTACAGGAACTTCCACCATTTTATTTTGAAATCTCATACATTAACTGAAATAGTGAGAAACTGTATCTTTAATAAGATAACTTTTCTCCATTGTGTATTTTGGTCTTAGTATTTAAGTAAATATATATTTAATTGCAAAACAGTTTGGCTATAAATAAGTTCTTATGATTGAACTATGGAATACATCCACAGATATCTGAAGTTTTAATTAGACTCTGGTTTTTGTATCGATGGTGTCCATGCTAGTTTATATAGCAAAATATTTTAGAAATACCAACATTCCCCAAAAGCTCCATAAAAGATCACAAACCCCATAAAAGCTTCCAAGTACTTACTACATATATGCACCACTACATGAAAAAGCTACTGATATTTGCCTTTAAAGCAATAGTTTCGTGCATGGACGATGATTACCTCCCCAAATGTCCTCCATAATTACTTTAAAAGAGGTAAATAGTTGTTCCTATATTTCTTAGCATTTTAGAACTTGGAAAATCTATTGCAAAATGAAATGGCCATCAATTCAAATAAGTACAGCAATAAATTGATCTCTTCTTCTCCTAATTTCTATATTAAACGCAGTTGCACATAGAAGAAAGCTTTAGTACTTCATCAAGCATTTTGAATATATTTGCATACAGAATAACTAGAAAAGACCAAATTACAACTTAGAACACATTTTTATAGTAGTTCTATCCTATGCCAAATGGAGAGCGCCTTTTCTACACAAACAAAAAAAAATCTAAAAGTTGTATGTGATTGTAGTACTGCTGTTGCTATGGGTGTTCTGAATGTCCTCCTTAACATCTTTGTCTAGTTAAGACATGCTATTAATGTACAAGGACAATATAAGAGCATATGAATTCATTAATCAAAATCACAAAAAAATTTAAAATTATTTTTGTAAGTGTGACATTGTGGGCTTTTTTTTCTTTTTTGGTTTGCTTTTTTGTTACTACATCATTTCTTTCGTCTTTCTCTTCAACCATAAAACTAAGAAACTTTTTGTATGTGTGTGGGGGTTTCAAGAAAATCAAGATAATGTAAGTCCCAGAAGTCTGACAAAAGTACCATAGACACATGTAAGACTAATGAGAAACTTTTATTCTGCCATACAGTATCTGGATTGGAAGTATCAGGCAAATGGGGAAAAAAACCAACAACAAAACAGCTGTAGTGTCAAAGGGGGCACACCCTGTAGAGTTTCTTGGACTTTCAATTCCTTTAAGCTATGAGATCTAGTGCCCTGGAGACCTTTGAAGGTGGCTGGCAGCACCAAGCATCTGCTGGTCCCTGGAGATTGGCCTATGACTTCACAGGTGAAAATGAGCTGAGAAGCTTCTGCAAATCTATCTTTAGAGGTTTCAGTTAATTATCTGACTGCCACGAACTATAGAGCATCCCAGAGGGTGGAAGACAGGGTAACAGTATGGATGCATGTTGCTAAAGGACACTGCCTATTTGGTGCTGCTATCTGCAGGCAACAAACATCTACACAGGCTGGATGAAGGCAACAGGTACCCTTTAAAACTCTTCAAGTCATTTAATGGAGCTGGATATTCCAGGGATTTAACAGCTGTAACATCAAAGGCTGCACATGAATGGAGGACTTGGAAATACTCCCAAGGCTGGTAAAGAAAGAGGACATAAAACCAGACAGCTGTGCATCTTGAATATATCTTAACATGCACCATCCAGTTTAGGCATTAGCCAAGAAGTCCCTCTTTTCTACATCTGAGATAATTAAACAGGGTGTCCTCAAGGTAGCCTCTCTAGTGTCTAATAATGTATGCACTTACACGACAACTTTTCCTTCAATCAGAACACTGACATTTCCTTATTTTGCTTGGCAATCTTCCAAGCCTTGTAGGAAGATACTTATTTTTAGAACTATGTCCTAAGTTAATTTGGTTGGAATTAGCCAAAGGGCTCAAAGGCATTAATGGAAAACAGAGAGATAAACATGCATGTGTGCATGCATGTAACACACACACATTTGAGCCCACACAGGCATTTTTGCTATCTTATAAAAACCAATTTGAAAATACAATTTAAAACACACCCTTCGGCAGTAACCTGCATGTTATACAACAGCAAATACATAAAGAATGGCTGACGCTTTATTTGGTTTGGAAAATTTCCCTATTGCTCATAAAAACCAAAACTGAACTACAGAATTAAGCTTATATAGGAAAAAAGATTATTTTTATAGTCCCAGAAAGATATTGTAACTATATGCAAGTCCCAGCATAACGAATGATTCCCTATTTGTCAAGTAATAGCATGGTGGTCTGTAATAAACACTAATATAATATAGCATGTCAGAGATCAAAGCCTCAGTCCTAAAAGATACAGAATAACTCATGAAATCATAATTACTGTTTTGATTTAACCCAGGCAGCTTGCTTAAAGCATTTTTTTAAAGACAGGCAAGCATTTCAAAGAAAACAAGTTTTTAAAAGCAAAACAGGAAATAATCTGGTTCCCTGTCCTTCCTCTTTTTATTTTGTGGCACACCTATTTTTGATATTATATAAAAGCACATATCCAACCTACTAATTCCCTCATCACAGTTTTCCTTCAGTACTGCTGTCAACTGCATTCTATTGAAGTGGAAATAGATTTCTTTAGCATAGGTCTCCTGCTTTGTGCTTAGTATCATATAAGCTATAACATGATTAAAATGTGCAGTCGTTTAAGATGCAAAACTCAAACTCACAGTTTTGCAGAATCAGGTCATGATTATACAGTCTGTTTAATGTGATTAAATCCTGCTGATTACATGCAAAAATGGGTGCATTGCTCTTTAACTTGCCTGACTGTGCCCCCTCAAAAGCCTCCCTTCTTGTACCAGCATTAAGGAAGATGATGGGAGTAAGCAACTGGGCACATGAAGAGACAGAGTCAATTTCTGTCAGGTTAACATGAGTGTGAGCCATCTCTGCAGCCTCTTATTTGCAAGTTATCAGTATAGATGTAGTTTCGCTTATTTCTATAAAGCATCTCATACTGTTGGGGTACTTTAAAAAAGTGAATTTTCCTTGTAAATGTTGCCATTTTTAGATAAACAACTTAAAAATATTTATTATGAAGAAGTACATTTTATTAGTTTGACCATAGAATTTTAATGTGAAAACTGTCTAATCAATGCTAATGCCTACACATCTCAAAATTGACCTTATGACAATTTGTGGTCTGCATAACAAGCTGTGTTTTACCTTGTTCTTCTTGAAGAGAAAGGTCTACCACCAGTACTGGTGAAGTCAGTGAAGATCTAAAACCAAAAGCTTCCTTAATAATCTAGAAATATACATAATACATTAAAAACTGGAAGCAAAATTAAATTTGGGTTTGTGTCACTCACAACAGTAACTATAGTCCTACACCTTAAAACTGAGACTATTGGGAAAAGATATAAGGGACCATGTCTCTGTGCCTAAAACCCTGAGAGTTACAATCAGTAATCACACTAGTAGGCATATGCACCTGAACCAACAAAATGTTATCTTAAAAAAACAGCTCAAGTCTTAAAATTATATGTCATTCCTAATTGGAAAACAAATCACAAAATGCCACTCAAACCATTTCATTCTGTATGTTTAAAAAGATTTTTTCTGCATCCCTTTTGCAATCTTTTAATCAGCAGCTGTTTACTTTACATACATGATGAGTGTGTTAACTCCAAAGAAAAAAAAAGAAAATGTTCCATGGAAATAAATGTAATTTTGCTTTCTATAGCTTGAATGCAGGACTCCAGTTCATTCTAGATTAATTCCAATTCATTGTAATTCATTACACAATTGAACTTTCTCTAGATATAATGTAAAAGTTGAAGAAGGAGTTTACAAAGGCTTTGCCAACTTCTGTGTAACTAGCCTAGTCCCAGCTATGTGCACCCCAACGAACAAATGCAATTCTATTCACATCTTTCACCTAAGGTAAGGAAGGTATTTTTCCTTATCATCCCAGAAATAAATGTCCTTGTGGAAAAGAGCTCTGTCTCTTTATAGTTATTTTTGGATAAAGACTGCTAAAGAGGTCTTCTGCGTCCTGGAAATCTCCAGATTTTGGAGAAGAAGACTGATCACATCTTTTAAAATAGTAATCTGCTTGTGGAGCACTGTTTGGAATAGAGCTACCCAGTCAGTATGCAGGTGGCAGAAGATGTCTAAATGTGCTTTGGTCACAATCTGACAGACATTTTAACATATTTGTGTTAGTCCTGTGCATTGAATGATTATAAAAGTTATTCCAGTAGTAAAGTTAACAGATGCTAAAGTTTTTGAGGGCTTAAAGCATTAGGAGTAACCAAGATGGAGGGGTTTGAATCAAGGGGTACCTACATCACAAACCAGAAATGCATTTTCTCTACTTCCCCGGTTTTCTAAGACTTTAGGATTCACATAAGTAAGCATTTCTGATCCAAGAGGAAGGTCAAAAACTTGCTTGCCTACAGCGGAATCCTTCATCATCACATGGCTCAGGCACATGCCTTTACAGACTGTAGCTTTAGGTCACTCAACAAAACCAACCCCAGAACCTGTAATAGTGATGAACTCGATTTGATTTGTCCACTTAAAGCTGTCTCATATTTACTGAAAAGCTATACAGTTTAAAGTTACAGAGCAAACATATCCTTTCCCCATTAGTGAGACTATCATATCCAGAAATGCTTTTGATAGCTACCGTCAGCCTTATCCCAGAGCACATCTCCTCTCAGAGGTAGAAGCTCTTTGGTTTGAGGCAGGGGCAGAAGACGGATGAATCCTGGCAGCTTGTTCACTCCCCTGGGATGGTACTTTCCTCAGGTGCCAAGCAAAAGACATATTCATGCTGAGCTGTGAGAAGGATAGGTATTTCTGAAAGGAATATGGAGTTGTTGCCACACCAGGGGCCTGAAACTGAAAGGAAGCATATTCCCCCTATGAAAATGGAGGAATAGAAGTAAAAAAGTATTACATTCAGACAGTGCAGGGTGAAGAACAAAAGAAAAAATAAAAATGGCACTGAGTGAGCAGACAAAGAACAAATGGATGAACACTAGACTTTGCAAGGCAGATGTTTATTTTGCAAAGCTGGATGTAAATGGGATTATAAGTCTATTTTTATTTTCCTTAAATCTTAAATTTGCTTAAAAAGCAAATTTAACTTAATTTTGTTTCTTTCCCCTGATACATTTTCCAACTGTATGTTCATATGACTGCTCCAGAAAGGAGCAAGAAAAGATCTAGTGCAGCTGATTTATGTTTTGTAACTGAAAAATATTTGTTCCAGCCTTGTTCTTTGTCATTTCTGTCAGATAATTTGTGGCTTAAATTAGAGAACTAGGTTCTGTTTGTTTTTTAACTCTGGCAACACCTGAAGGCATTACCTAAGTTTTTCATTGCACCATGTATTGAGGAAGAACTTGATGTACCTAATATTGTTCCTAACTGGCAAGTTTTTAATTTAATAGGTGGATAAAAATTCAAAATAACAATGGTAAAATCAGTCATATATTAGACTTGGATGGAACACATCTTTTCTCTTTTCTTTTTTCACCTCCAAAGCACTGGTGAGTTTGGAGTAAATCAGGCTTTTTCTGGCAGTTATCTGTGTAAATCCAAAATCTCTTAAGAATATGATGACTAAGCAGATCTAAATTTCAACTCAAAACTGCATTGCAGACTCCTGTGCATAGTTGTTAAAGAGATTTTAGCTTAGTTTTTAAAGTTGCAATCTCAACTTTGGCTCCAGAGTAGTCTGGGTCAAGTAATGTTTATATTCAGTGTTTTCAAATAAAATCCCTGTGATTGTACTTTTGGTTTGAGACTGTATTTTGACTGCAGCATCTGTACTGCTTGTAATATGGGCCATAAATAAGCCTGAAGTACTGTATTCTCAGCCTGAAGAAAAAGTGACATCTTTGTTAAACCCACTGATATCAAGGAGAAAGGGAAAGACTAAACATGCATTTTAGGCTTACACATTCTTTTCAAGTTGGCACTTCCAGAGGAACTATTTTAAGAAAGAACGGGAATTATCAGGATATTATGGGATTTATTATGGAAAATTTCACCGTCCTACTTTAGGATATGTCTTTGCTGCAAGGATTAATACTCAGGTATGTGAGTCACTCTGCAAAATCCTATCTAAGATTATGCCTTTACGGATCCTTCATGACCTTAGATGTATTGCTGATGTCCTCATGTCAGCAGTAGTGGCATACGTGGTTCCAATTCTTTCACAATGAGCTGTGGAGAAATGTGTCTGTCTTTCTGGGAGCTGGATGTAAATTATGAGAAAAGAACAAGTGGCATTTAGTCCTCCTGGTAAAGGAAGAACACACAAAATCAGAGGGTTGTTTTTTTTTTTTCAAACTGTAACATTAGGGGAAAAAAACCCAAAACCAGAAAACCAAACTTGTGAAAAACTTAAGGCGAAAAACAGAATGTCAAAAATAAAGCCAACAAACCATGGAAACAGTTTGAGGTATCAAATCTTTAGTCAGGGACACATCTTGTATATAAAATCCACCCAAATGAAATTCTTCATAATGGCCTCTCTGACTGTGCGTCCAACTATGAGGAAGAGGAGTGCCCGAGGAACAGGTTTTTCTGGTGAAGGAGGGACTTGGTAGTCCTTGCAATACATGAGAAACAATTTGGCATTGACATAGGACCAGCTTTTACTCTCCTTCAGAGGAGCAGACACTGAATTCTGTTGTAAAGTACACATGGGAGAGAGTATTGTGAGACTCCCAGACAACCAGAGGAAATGTCATTCAAATAAGCAAAGATTGTTGTACTCCTCCATGTTGCCTCTTCCTAATGCATTACAAGCAGCACTTTGTTTCAGGTGCTTGAACTTACTGTGGCTGTTTCCAGTGATAAAATTAAATATCTACATTTTGTAGTTGCATCAGTGTTTGTTATGAACAAACTGCTGTAAGTGGGCAGCAAAACAAACAAGCAGAAGAATGCAGCCAATTCCCAAGGTGGCCTCTAAGGTCTAAAGCTTCAACTCTGAGAGCATATACAGTACTAATAAAGTCCTTCACACATAGAGAAGATGCAAACATCAGTGATGTACAATGGAAGAAAAGTATAATAAGCTCTCCAGTATTCTCACAGTTTTTGCCAAGTCCTAAAAAGAGCCAGAGCCCTCGGTGGAGAACAGTCCCGACGTGTGTTCTGATGTTGAAAACAATCCAGCAGAGAAAGGGAAAAATCCAAAATTCCAGGAAAAAACAAAGTTCAACTCTCCGGAGGGAAAAAATTTACAATATTTAGCTTCTTTCTTATAGATTTTGGAGCCAAGTCATTTATTGCTAGAGAAGACAAGCTTTTAAAAGATTTTGTAGTGTTTATGATTGCAAAGCAAAGCCTGAAAATATGACTTGACAATTTCTTAGAGGTTCAGGAGACACAGAAAATGTAAACAACTTTCAGTTCCAATGTCATGATTCTTAGAGCCTGGCTAATGGCTCTGAACACCTGAGGCTGCTGATACTGCAGACAGAATAATTATTTTATTCATAGCTATTCAATTCGTCTCATTTTCTCCCCTGCATACATCCCCTATAAGCAGATTAACTGTCTTAGAAATTTTGTTGATTATGGATTAGGCCTTTAGGACTCAGTGGAAAACTTTGCTTAAAGAAAAAAAAAAAAAAGTTTTAGAGTCACTTCTAATACCCCTCTGCTCAGATTTTGTTTTTTTAAATACACTTCCTAACCAAGAACCTTTTGTACCATATGTTAACTGCAGTCAGACTTCTAAGGATGATATCTTCATCTGGATTTATGTAAAGAGGACACAACAGACACCAATTTTGCAGAATACAAATATGGTAAATAATGCTAAATTTTTTAAGGCATAGTGAATAACTTTGCTTCCTATTTGTCTTTTTTTTTTTTTACTAGCTGTTAGTCTTATTAAGTGGGTATTTCCTCCCAAAATGTTTTAGATATAACTTATTTTGTGTTCTATGTGCCATTGAGTATCTTAATTTTGCTCTTAAGTCACTGGCAAAATTCTGTATTGTTGTAACACTCACAGTGTCAGTGTCACTGTAATCACTACTGTAGCAGTTTGTAACCTGAAATTCAGGCCCAAACTCCTGCTTGGGACCTGCACATAATGTCTGGAAGGATAACTATGACATAATGATTCAAACAAATTCCTCTTACCAGAAAAGTAAACTGAGTCCATTGCGACACCATCACCAAACAAAACTAAAACCCATGTAAAGAAATTGTTTGCAATATGTTCTCAAAAAGCCCGTATTTATGCTCGAGAGGATACCAAAAGTAGGTATTTTTTAGACCGATAGGCCCGTCATGTAGACTGTCAGATACACTCAGGGGTTCAGATCTCAGAAGAGAAACTATCCAAACCCTTTTACAATGGGTAGTTACTGATACCAGGTCAAGCTTGGGTAACAGCAAATAGTCTGACGAGAAACAGAAATATCTTTAAATCACAGATATGCTTTCATGACTCTTGACCCACGTGAAAGGAGTGGGATCATTTACCGTAACATAGAATAAAAATTCCATTCAACAGTTTTATCTACAAATTACTGTATCATTCAGATAAAGAATTGCGCAGGTTGCTCTCAAAGAAATTTTAAGAATTAAGGTGACTTTTCTAAACACTTTGTTGTGTTCGACCTTGCTTGCCTTTGTATCAGCAATGTACAAATAGCATAGGAAGCCTTCTGTTTGTGTGCAGTATTTTCACAGAAAGTCCCCAGCCACAAGCTAAGTAGGTGATGACTAACATCTATGTTACAATTCTGATATTACTCTAGTTGTGTCATGATAGATTTTTGAAAAGGACACCATAATTTTGAACGTTCTCTTTGTATTAAAAATATAGCTTATCTTTATTATAATACTTAGACAAGTAGGATCAAGCTGCTAAGGCAAACAGTGTCTGTCTAGCTGCAGACAGCTGTTTGAATAGCAAAATGTTCACTACAGTGAAGACATGTAAGCTGGCAAAAGCTTTAAAAGACATTTCAGCCTCCAGTAAACAGTTTTGAGAACATGAACATTGGGGAGATATTGCATCCTTATTGCAAAGGATGAAGCACGAATTAAAGCTGATGCTTCTTCAGTAATTATTTATCTAATGCCCCACATCCACATCATATTGCCTTGAGTGGCCCTTTCACATACACTCTTGCATCTTCTGTCTGTGCTGCATCTCAGTGAATGATGAAAAAGCATAAAGTGAATGAGATCTTTAATTGGAAATTATACAGCTGTGATCCTGACCAGAAACAAAACTTCCGATCAGGCCACGCAGACCAAAGAGCAACATCCTGAAATAACGGAATATTCAAATTTCACACATAAAAGATACTCTGAGTTCCCCTTTCAATCGCATTGCTATGTAGACTTTTGGGGGTCATGTGACCTTATTTTAAATGGAATAGAATGCAATCACAGAGAATTGCTTTTAAACAGTTAAGACTTAACACTTGAAATATTTAATGACTACAAATTCTTCAGATCTCCTCCACCTCACCTTCTCCCCCAACAAAAAGAGTGAATCCCAAATTAAACAACCCTATGCAAACTCTAACCATACTGTCAGCTTGCACGACAGGCAAGTTAAACAAGAGAACAGAAGCCAAACTTTGGTTTGTATCAGTTGTTATGGACAATCAGAACTAATTTACAGTACTCAGAACTAATTCTGTAAAAGATCTTTCTAGACTGTAGAAAAAGGTACAGAAGTTCAGGCTTGCTGATGTTAGAAACAGTCTTGCAGCCACTTCCATGATACTGCTTTGTAAAGCAAAATTGGTCTGTTGTTCTTTCAGTCCGTCCCTCCCCCAACCCTGCCTGTAGTTTCCCCTTTCCTTAGCTTTCACTTGTTTTCTTGTATAGGCCATGAGAATGTATCCTTTTGCTCTCCAAATGCAGGTTACTGCTCTTTCAGAGGTGATCGTGATGGCAATTAGGTCACCAATTTCAATTTTCATAAGCTGGTGAGCTAACAGTTATTTAGGTTGTGGAACTGCCCTCCTTTCAGGGCTGGAAAAAAATTTGCACTCCTTTGTGCTTCGCTGCAAGTTGGCACAGTTGCTCTTTTATTGCTAAATCTTGCTTATGCCCCTGCTTCTGTCTGTGCTGTGTCCTCCCCCTCATGACTATATTTTTGTCTCTTAACTTAGTGGACTTCCTATGCTTTACTTCGCAAAATCTTTATAAACTTCTGGATGTAGAGCCTGATGGTGCTATCCCTATCTCCTCCTGCTGTATATCAGATTTTAATGCTGCATTCAACCCTCATTTAAGTACACAGCCCCATGGCTTCCAGTGTTCCCAGTGGGATTTCAAAATGTGGATCTAGACCATCAAACAACTCCTTTAGCTTATAGTGAAAACTGTAAAGAGTGCAAAGAACACTAAGATGTTTGGCAACAGGTAGGAGTTGTTTTTTAACTATGAAGGTATTTGCAGCCATCAGCTTTCAGGTACTCCTTCTAGATGAACTAAGCATTTGTTTAGGCCTAAGAGAAGAAAATTCTGTAAATATTTTAAGGACTGGGTGCAAACACTTTCTGCCAGGTTTGCATTTGACTACAGATATAAATACTTGTCCTATCACAGTAGTTCACACCGTGCTTGTGGGCTTGTGCAAGTGACATGAAAAGTAAGGCGTGTGCTGCTCTGCCTGGATGAGTGTGGTGCTAATGTGGCTGCCCTGATGCTGTTAATATGGCTTGTTGCAGCACCTGTCCCGAGCTGTATGTAATAAATGCAAAAGGATAAAATGGATAAAACTCTCTTACAGATGACCCATCAAGGCTAATGGAGTTACTTGAAGATGGGCTCAGGGAAACAAGTGTTCTAGTGCTTCTGGCCTACTGTTGATAATTCTTTCAGTCTCTGTTGAAGCCTCATTTCCAGACCTGTTTATACTAAATTAGAAACACCCTCCCTCCCAGGTAGAAAAAAAAAAATTGTATATTTTTTCAATTTATTCTAAGAAAGGGAACTGGCAACATAACTGCAGATTTCTCTTTCTCCCAGCAGTTTTTCAAGAATTCCCTGATATCATCCTCTTCCCAGGAGCTGCTGCTCCTTCTCACCTCTCCTTTATGATGCTGACTCTTCTGTCTTGAGTCTGTCTGTGGTTCAGTCCTCCTCACAGCCTCACTCCTTGCTGTTGCAATTACACTGCCTTTCCCTTTTGAAGTTGAGGTGATAGTGACCAAAAATTAGAACAACAGATTCTAGCATCAGTAAAAATTTTGAACTATTCAGGCTGCGCCGATTGCTGTAAAATCAGAGAACAGTTTTCAGCAGAAGTACTGGTAGGTTTATTCCAGCAGTACAAGAACAGAAGGTGCTTCCCAGACCATTATGCTGTTGGGCTGCCAAAGCCCAAGCAGAAGTAGGGGCAAATTCAAGTACAAAGTATTAATTGTGACTTCATCTTGGTGGGAGATTTGCATAAGATTTGCACTTCTTTTACATCTAGCACACTTAGGATATATACACCTTTGCAGTAAGTTTTCAAAGGGGATTGTTTCTTCTGAAAACCGTAACTGCTATATCCAAACAAACAAGAGATACAGTGCCTAGAAAGTTTGTTTTTCTAGACTATTACCTTGGTTCAGCTACTACTATTTATATATATTCATAAATGTAATAAGATTTTTACCTCTTACCCCTTATATTTTATGAACTAGGTAATTTATCTTACCAGTTCATGATACTGTGCCTTGCCCAGAGGCCATATTTATTGACTCAATGACATGTCAAGCAGTAAGTGGTTAAGTATTTTGATTCTATTTCCTATCTACCTAAGTATGTGTTGAAGTTTTTTCATAACTACAAACTACTGATCATTTACTGATCACTCTGCTATTTTATAGCAGGGTGCCTTCAGGATTTCCTGTACCACAGATCTGAGCACAGGACATTATTTGCTTGACTTGAAGCACAATGAAAGCCACAAATATGGATCCCAGCTGTGTACATATACATCTGCCAAATAAGCACCTACAAAAATTTAGGGGACCAAAGCAATACAATTAAATTCGTATTTCACAACATCCACTGCTCAATGGTTTTGAACAATTTTTAATTTATCAGAGTGGTGATACACCACATGCAAAGCCACTGCATGGCTCTGTTATTGCCAAGCCTATTGTTTAAAGTAGAGTTGTGTGCACTGTGAGATTTGGATTTTTCCTGAGGGATCAGCTTGGGGGAAAGCGTACTGCTAACATGAAACAATCAAAATTATAGACTCATAAGTAAAAAGTGTATCAGAAACTTAGAAAAAATAGTATTTTTTATTATTTAGAAAAGGCAAATAAACGATTATGAGTATCAAGGGTCTGCTCTTTTTGCTTCACATGACTAACAGCTGGGTCTCTGACAAGGGCAAAACAGTTGCATGAGTAAAACTGAAACTCCATAATACTCACAAATAAAACTAAGAAGTGGTCAACCTTGAAATGGTAAGTATTTAACAATCCCTGAGAAAATTACAGAACTTCAACAAAACCCATCAGCCTTAAGAACTGCTTAATGCACTTCACATTTCTGCAAGAAAACAGATTTTGCTTTTACTCAGGGAGAAAAAACACTGTAATAAGAGGGTTGGTTTTCTTCACATTAAAATAGGAGTGTTGTTTTTCCTCCATCTTTCCTGCAAACCATTAGAATTTCTTTTGTTGTGTTACTGGCAATGCAGAAAAAGACCCCATCTTGTTTCTACTCTCCTTATGCACCTAAGGTTTCTTCACATTAAAATAGGAGTGTTGTTTTTCCTCCATCTTTCCTGCAAACCATTAGAATTTCTTTTGTTGTGTTACTGGCAATGCAGAAAAAGACCCCATCTTGTTTCTACTCTCCTTATGCACCTACTCTCCTTATGCAACTTTGTAACTTTAAAGGCTTGTGAAAAAGCAAGCACACAAACAAAAGCCCGCAGAACACTTCTTAAAGGAAGAGCAAGTTTCAGACAGGAATCTTTCCGTGTATTCAAATACTGAGCTGTGGGGGTACATCACCCCAGGGCTCTCTGGACTGGGGCAGACATGGCTCTGTTTCTGAGGAGATGTGTTTCTGTTCCATGCTTTATGCCATTACTTAACAATGCTGTAATAAGGTAACAGGCTTACAGACGTTTCTTTCACAGAATCAATGAGTTTGGAAAAGACCTCTGAGATCGTCGAGTCCAACCAATGACCGAACATCACCATGTCCACTAGACCATGGCACTGAGTGCCACATCCAGTGTTTCCTTAAACACCTTCAGGGACAGTGACTCCACCACCTCCCTAGGCGGCCCATTCCAATGTCTAAACATACTTTCAGTGAAGAAATTCTTCCTAATATCCAACCCAAACCTCCCCTGGCGCAGCTTAAGACTGTCCTCCAGCCCTGTCGCTGGTTGCCCGGGAGAAGAGACTGACTTCACCTGGCTACACCCTCCTCTCAGGGAGTTGTAGTGAGCAGTAAGGTCACCCCTGAGCCTCATTTTCTCCAGGCTAAACAACCCCAGATCTCTCAGCCACTCTACACAGGGCTTGAGCTCCAGATAGGACATGCGCTCTTCCTTAGCATCCAGAACAGGGAAAAACGCGCAGCGTTGCATACGTCACTGGTGGATGAGAGACCTGCTGCTTGGTCAGAAATGTAACAAAATATCTCGATTAGCGTCCGCAGCACAGTTGCCTGACACCGAAGAGCTCTGAGACAGGTCACAGCAAGGGAGACAGGGCAAAAACCCCAACCCGCAGTTTCGAGCTCGGTGCCCTGCGGCCGGACCCCGCCAAAGGC
>NW_008237226.1:10511585-10561112 GCF_000691975.1 Corvus brachyrhynchos | reverse complement strand
CGCGGGCCCGTGTCTGGAGGAGCGGAGCGCACCTGGTGACGGGAAGCCCGCCTCGGCCCTGGGCCGCGCCGGGGAGATGCCCCCGCCTGGGCCCCGCACGCCCGCTCGGGCTTCAGCCCCTCTGGCCTCCTCCGCCGCGGTGGCTTCGTAAAAGCTCCGTGCTTGCTTTCTTCTTGGAGGGCTTAAGCCGAGCGATTCGGCTGTGCTTGCAGGAGTTTGTGTCAGTAGGTAATCCTTAGAAGTTGGCTGCCCCGGTTCACCTCTGCCTGATGGAGGGTTTCCGTCCCGAAGCAGCCCGGCAGCTCGTCTGTGAGGCAGGTATTTGAGGATCAGCGTGGGCTATAAATGTCTGCTGTGTCCAAAGGCATTCTAAAAGGGGGAATCTGGCAGTGCTATCTGGCAGTGCTTTCCCGTTGCTGGAAATTAGACTTTACCCTGTATTCTGTTTTGTCTACAAAGAGCAATTGATTTTCTATTTTTAATATGTCAGCAAGGTATCCTGAGTGCAGATATTTCTCCATCACAATGACTGCGTTACCCATGTTTTATAATTTGACATTTTATTCTACAGTGGAGGTTATTCATCCAGAAGTGAGTTGTGTTAAAGCTTGCTTTCCAACACCTGAACATTTCAGCTCTGCTTTCCTGAATGATATTAAACAGTATCTTCCACGTTTCAATTTGCATCAGTTCAAAGTTTTAGGGCATTAAGAAAGCAGTTCTGTAGAGCCATGAGCTCTCAGATTTCCCCAGGAGGGTAAAATTTGCAGAATGAGTTAAACCTGTAAAAATATATGACCTAGTTTTGCATTGAGGGTATTTGGTGGGTGGTCAGGATTAATAAGCTGCATTGAAGAGAGTTGGTGAGTGTGATGCGTAAGCATTAGCCATAGTAATTTAGATTATTTTAAGGGTAGCATAGAACATTCTGGGTCGGTGCCTCCTACTGGACTGTTTGTTCCTTTTGATGGTGGCTGTGTGTGCCTATCCAAGACACTTTATATTGGAACTGAGTTTTTTTTTTTTCTAACAGTGCTGAAATTGTGTGAATAGCAGTGTGAATGACACTTAATCCATTGGCTTTTTGAGGTAAAGCTTAGTGATTTTATCTGTTAAGACCAGTTATGACACTTACCCTTGGTGTCAAGAGGAGAGGGTTCTGATGTTCCCTACTTCTAGTTCCTGTACATAAGTTATAGACAAGATGCTTCAAGGTAAAGTATTCCAGCCTTGGTCTCTGCCAAGGAGAGGAATTTAAATTTTAAGGGAGTCTAGCAAAAATGCAGGCTTTGCCTGCCTGAAAAGCAGTTGTGGGGAGTTCTTCAGGCAGTCAGACAGCTCTAGGCTGTCAGTAGTACCCACCTAAGGTGAGCTGGAGGAGTCCTTTCCCGGTGCACTTTTCTGGGTATTCCAATGGTGACAACACCCTGGGGAAACCGCACACAGTCGCACCCATGAACCCTTACCACACTTTGGAGGAATATGCAGACTGTTTCAAGTCTACTGATAGATGCTTTCTTTATATATGAAAATTGAGATTGACTGTATGGTGAACTGGCATTAGAAGCAAAAACTGCACTAGTTTTTGGTGCTTGATATTTGTGGACTTTTCAAGTTTGCTACTGTCTAGAATGGCCAAGATCACTGTAATTTTTTTTTAGCCATTAAAAATTTAGATCAATTTCCCCCACTATAACTGGTAGTTTTATAACTTAAGAATGTAGAAAATATTTTTTCTTAAATATGTTTAAGCATGAAAGAAAAGCAGATCAGGTTTTACATGTATTGTAATCATGCAGTTAAAACATAACGTTGAGTTTCTCAAGGTCAGTTTCCTACATCCTTTGACTGTATCCATATTGCAGACCCCAGCAGATTCATTTCAGTTTTGTGTGAATGCAGTTAAGATTAGGACTTTGTAATCAGTAATTTCAGGGGAAGATCACACTTCCTGTCAGGAAAAAATACTCTGTGTGTTTTTTATTTGACCCTTTCTGCCTGTCTTATTTTAGTTGCATTCAAAACCCATGCTGTTGGATGCCAAGCACATACATTTATTTACCTAGCTAGCAAATGCCATTTCCAAATTTTTCACCATAAAACTTATTTCTGCAGTAGTGTCAAATAGATTCTGTTGGCATGTATTCAGAGTCCTGCTGTCATGATCATTTCCCTAGTCTGTCGTGTTGGCCATTCTGTGCCTTTTCACTTGTTCCCCTTTTCTTGTTCATCGGATGTCTCGTCTGCTTTTCAGGCCGGTGTGGCCTGTTCCCGTGTGACTTACTGTCTGATCACTTTCTCATCTGGCGAGGCCATGATGGACACGAGTTGCAGTGGTCTTTCTCTTGTCTTTTTGGAAAGCTGGCTTCATCATGCTCGCCTCTTGTGCGGTGGCAACCGCACTGCACTGGCTGCGGGGAAGCAGTTGGTGTTTTACAGCTCTGGCTCTTGGTGGTCAGTAGTGTCTTAAATTCTGATGGAACAAACATTCAGTAGGATTTTGACTTAGTTTACAAGAAGTTTTAGATGTCTTTAAAACTGATGGCCTGTGCTGCCTACATTTGCAGCCTGTGTTAGCTCTGGAGAAGGCATTTTATCTCAACTGAGAAGTAGATTCCTTTTACTTTTCTCCAGCCACTCATTAAACTGCTTTGAGATGCTTAGGGAGGACTTCCTTCAGAATTTATCAGCAGCTAAATTTTTGACAACTTAATTCTCAGCAAGAGTAACTTGTTGCAGTACTAGTGACAGTTGAGAAGATTTTTGAAATTTGACAAAGTAGGAAAACTTCTTTCTTACCCACAACTGAAAATGAGCCATACTAAATGAGCTCTGATGTGTTGGTATTTCTTACTGCAACAAGTCAAGATAATTTACTAACTACATGCAATATTTCCATTAAACAATCCACATTTTGTTTATAAGAGAGGTTTAACAACCTTTTTTCTTGTTTTTGGTTAAATTTTGGTAACTACTAGCCGTTGAGAACGGTTTCTGAGCAAAACTAAGCAAATTAGCCTGTTTTTTAAGAATAAAGGTTGGCTCAGCAGCTTGTTTTAACTTGCTCTAGAATAATAGTGAATTAGCCTTCCTGCAACAGTAGCACATTGTAAAGTATATTAGTACAGCTCTGAAAGATGCAGAACACAGTTAACTGCTTGATGTACTGTAGCATTAACTTCTTCTGTTCCTTGATACATGGCAGTGGCAGATTGCACTGGTGCTTTATGTATCTGAACTATGTTCTGCTGGAAGCACCATTTTCAAATGTGTAGACATTTACCAGGGTGCTGAAATAAATTAGTTTCTGTCCTTTTGTGAAACTTGTGTGCTGGGACTTTCTTTAGTGCCAGTGTTTTGCTAGATGAGATCTAGCTGGAGCATTAGTTACAAGCCCTTGGGAGGAAAAAAGCCTCTTTCTCCTTTAGTATTTTCTGTCAATGAGGTTTCCCGTACTTCTGGTTTGTGTTGTGTCCCTAATTGTTCCTATTACAGCTCTTTTAATAACTCCATATTTTATGAAGTGTCAGTTAAAAGTATGTGAGAAATGCTAAAATTAAGAAAACTAACCTTTTACAAAGAACAGTTATCATGTATTCCTAAGTACTTGTTTTTAAATATTTTGTTGGCTACTAGTGTCTAAACACGTAGTGTCTAAACACTCAGGACTATTCTTAGAGTGTACAGTTGGGCCTAAACTGCTGAGACTGAATGCAGAGTTCTGCATCAACTCTAAAATATCAGTCTGGACCATTCCCCAAAACAGTGTGTAAAAAGAAAAGCATGAAGTTCCTTACTTCAACAAAAATAGTAATAGCTTGTCTGGTTAGATAGCTAAAGGAGCTCCACATGGTGGTTTCCTCAGTCTGGTTGCACTCTAAGGAATTATCTCTTTTTTAAATATGTTTGTTGTCTTCTCCCCACCCTTACAAAGATGACAAAGCATGTTTTCTTTGAACTAGCATTGAGAGAATTTCTATTATTAGAAAAGAGAAGTCATTGGTATTATATCTTAAGTTATTTGCAACACTGGAGGAATTAATATTTAGAAGTCCCACTAGCAGTTTTCCCCATTGCTTGGTTGAGAATACCAGGGCTCAAATGATAGCAAAATCAGTTGCAGTTGTCACTTGCAGTTATGTGAGCAAGAAGCTTCAAGAAGTACAAGGCATTGTAATCTTGGGCCCAAATGCTTGCTCTTATGCCTCCACCATGTGATGTCTGATTTCTGAACTAATAAAATGAGGCATTATTTCATGATGTAAACATATTGACAAGTTTTAATAAGAGCACTCTAACCTTGTTTACATAATTTCTGTGGAATCACACCTTAAAATGATGATGGCATGATTGTGATTTACAAGTATGGGGTGAAATGGGTGTTTCTTTTTATTGTGAGTAAGCATAGATTATAGGTATGTTCAACTAGGGGAACTCCTTTTATAAATGCCTTTTGTTTTGGACAGGTCAATTCCTACGCTGTCACAAGTTTGGGAGGACCTGTTAAAGATTATTATTGCTCTGAAATGGGAGTAGCTGTAAAATCCTCAGAGGGTGGAGATGGATTTCTGAAGAAGTTGCAATGTTGATTGACTTTGTGTTCTGTGTGGAATGGGATGTGATCTCAGTGTTGCAGTTAAAATAGTGTGAGCCAAATTTATTGCTGTATTCTAACATTGACATTTTACAGACATTTAAAAAGCCCCACAAATTTTTAACTGGTTTTTTTCAAGTGGGATGCCATGAAAAATCTGGGATTTCCCAGGATGGAATACAGAATTTGACCATGGTGGTTAATGCAGGAGTTTATTTTGAAGCTGTTTTACCAGCGACACTGAAATTTTTTCAGTCCTGCTGTTTTGCCTATTTTCTCGGACAGTGAGCACAAGACTAATTTGATTTGAACCTCACCAGTTTGTCAGTCCACCAGTTGCCAGCAGAAGGAGATAAAATCATCTCTGTTGGCTTGCATTCCATTAAATCTTTTCATGCATCAAATGGCCTGTATGATGTCCTTTCTGCAACTTCACTTGGAAGGATTTTGTGATAATCAGAAATACTAAATTTCAAGAACTTTTTCTTTATTTCACAGGTGGAAATAGCACTGTGTTTATTCATGTGAGGGCTAATATGGCCTAATTAAAAGTTCACAGGTACCATTGTTGTCTGAAATGCTTAATTCAGGATCCCATTGTGGTTGGAGTTTTGAGTAGGAGGATGAGTTTTGCACACATTTTCTTTCCAAGAATGCTCATAAGTTTGGAAATGTACTTTGAAGGATATTAACTGCTTAAATGCACTTGTGCTTTTGTTACAGTGTTGGGTTTTTTTTTAATGTCTGTTCCTTTGCCTTTCTTCCCTTAATCTCATGCTTCTTGGAGGAACGGGGTGATCCCAGTTCTATTTTAATCAAATCTGTTTGTGTCAGAATATTTTTATTTCAGAAATGTCACTATTGTAAGACCATGTATTCTTGTTCTTCAGTATATTTTTGCAATTCTAAGGAATGAGTACTCAGCCCTTCTGGTTGTGCCTCTTAAGGCTGTGCAGGTTAGCCTATCTGTTGTGATGTAAGGGAGTGAACTTGAGCCGGAAGTTTGAGTTGCTACATATCCTGTAGGACACCCTGCATTTCTACTCTTCCAGCGCTGTTAGACAAGGCCAAGTAGAAAATAATCTAGAATTGCAACATTCTTGCAGCAGCTGTCCAGCTGATTTTGAAACAGTGCCTCAGACTTGGGATGGTTTCTCACCTACCTCTTAATTGGTACTGAAAGCAGTGGGGAATGGAAGTGTATGGTGTTCCCAGTCACCCCTTATTCGGGATTTGGCATTCCAGACTGCATGGATGAGTTGAAGATCTGGTGATGTACATACCGTGGGAAACAAGTGTCCAACCTGTGTTACTGCAGAAAGAGTGATTGGTTTAAAGTCTTGCTGATTGTCAGAATGGTCTTGGAATTGTCTGACTTGGAGAGAGATGAGGGAGCCTTGCTTGTTGCCATGCTGCTGTTGTAACAACAGCTGCTGCAGGCTGAGATATCTCTGAGGCTTGAGTGTTTTCTCCTGTGTGAGGCCCACTTAAACCTTTACACTCCATGTCCATTATAATAAATCAAAACTTTGTTTAGGTTGGTTTTCCCCAAAGGTTGTGGTGTTTCATACCATTGTATCAGCTTACTTCTCTGAAGCATATGTAGTGATTTTTTGTGATAGCTTGAAAATAGTAGGATCAGTAAAAATGATAAGTATTCCTTATTCACTGAAGGAACTATTTGTGCTTGAAATCGCATCTGTATTTTACTGTATGATTTTTATTTTTTTTCTAAAAATCCATGCAAGTGGTTGTGGTTCCATTCTCTTCCCACCCACCCCCCACCAATGTATCTTGGTGTATTTGTTACTGATAGACATCTTAATTTTTCATGAAGCCTATTGGGGATTTAGGTATCCAACCTCTTTTAACATACTTGGAAGAAAAATACCATTTTTTATTGTTTATATACTCAAATTAATATTTCTGATCACAATGCTAGCAAATGTAAATTTCATTAACTTTGTAAAGTAAAATCATATACTATGGAAGTCTTAAGTCTTGTGATTTAATGCCTGAATTACAAATTTAATTTGATGGTACATATAATGAAGTGGTAATTACTTTTTATGCTTGTTTATTTATTTTGTAAAATTTAAAAATTCTTGTCGAGAACAAATTGTTTTATGTGAATATAATTGTTGTCATTTTGATAAGAAGTTATTTATTTACAACATTAGGCTAGGACAGTAAGGTTTTATTTAAAATTTTCATGCTGAACAAAGTTTTTCTTTTCACAGTCAGCAGTTTTTCTAAATTGAATAGTGTGCAGTAGGTAGGTGTGTTAAAAATAATTTGTTCTTACTTTGTGTATACAAGCACTTTAGTACTGGTACTTTGCTTTATGGTCTTACAACTGTGTAGTTCATTGTTTCTTTTGTGCTTTATGCTTGACTTGAATGTGTGCTTAAAACTTTGAAATAAGTTTTTTATTTATTTCTTTATGTTGTTTTTTAAGGTCTGGACTTTAAATGGTACTGGTCTTCTGTCTTTCAGTTGGCAGTTGTCCTACTGCAGCTTCTTAAAAATTCTTATGAAGATTATGAATTAGCAGTAGAGAGACCAACAAGGAACAATATTTCTATGAATGTTTCTAAGATCTTCCATTACTTTATTGGATATTTTCCTTTATTGAATTCTCCAATTAATGATGGTTGGCTGTTGCCTATCACTGTTTCTTTTAATTGTGCTTTATTTTACTGGCACCTTTTTTGTTTGAAATATTTTTTCTATTTTAACAATCTCAATATAACATGATGCTTGCTGTCTTCTTAATTTTTCTCTCTAGATTTCTAGATAATTGCCCATAACTCCTATTTCCCTTATTCTCTATTTTTTGATGCATTATGCCAAATGTTTTTTTGTTTTCCAGTGATCAAAGTAGCTGCATTGTGCTGTGTGGAGTTACGTACCTGGGTTGGTCTATGAATAATTCCACCTTGCTGTCTGTGTAGTTCTTATTTTCTTCGTTCTTTGTTTCTCTCATGTGTTGCCCTCTCCTTTATTGTTATTTTCTTTATGTAGTTACCTTTGTTTTCCTGCTGCAGTCACTGGGATGGCCATGTATTTTCCTTTAGATGTCCTTCATGCACAAAGGCTTTAGGATGCTAGGAGTGCCATTTCATGTTTGGCTTCACGGGGTGTAGCTTGGGTGCTACTAAAGAGGTTTTTCTCCCCTCCACCAGACACAAGCTGGTCTGACTGCTTCTTGTTTCAGGTCTAGCAGCTAAGTAGCAACCGCATGAAGAATTCTTTTGCCTTGGTGAATGAGTCTTGTGGAGGGATATGAGGGTGGGAACACAGGATAAGTTGCCAGATCAACAGCTGCATGGTTTGGTGCTAGGGAAGCGCATAGTGCTATTCTGCGTTTCCTTCCGCGTAGATCTAAACCAAGTCAATATCCAAAATAATTCCTGTACTTTGGAAAGCAGGGAATGTCACTATTCCCTCAGTGACTTCTGAATGCATCACTGCTTCCAGAAGAAGTTATGAGTAAGGTTTGTTAGCTCCAGTTAGGTTTCTTTTTTTTGTTCTTGGCCATGTGGCAATAATTGAAGTTTTCAGATATCTTCTCTAAACTTGCCCTGGGAGCTGGATACTCAAATGACTCAATTAGTTTAATCTATAATAAGTTTCAGTCTATAATCTTGAAGTGGGAAGAGTTGATGCACCATTTCTATGGTTTCCTTCCTCTCCGAATTCATTGAAATTTGTTGGAAATATTCCATGCCCTGATGTTTGAGAATGAAGTGTTTCAGCAAGTTCATGGAACTGTCCCTTTATGTAAATGCTATTTGTAGATATTCACATTGCTTTCCCTCTTCTGTTTCTTAATGGGAGAGGTAGTATGTGAACCTGGAGATATCCAGAAAATAGTTGACGTGCTGATTCTGGGCCCAGATTTAGTATGAGGAAGAAGATGACTACTTGAGGCTAAAAGATTAATTTAGGATACTCAACAGGCTCTTTGCTTTCATAGAGAGGCCAGATGGACAGAGGTTATGGAGCAGAGTCTTGGAAGAAGCTGTAGGAGGCTCCACGCTAGTTACACTTACCTGCAGCGCTGTCAGCAGTGTTCTGTAGCAAACCACTTGATAAAACTTGTGGAGTTTCTCAGGGTTGTGTGGGCAGCAGACAGCAGTTTTCTCAGTAACAGTATTAGGGAAAAGGCAAAAGTGCAGAGAACTGTGAAAGAGATGCACAGAGTGAGCAAGCCTTCCCAAATGCCTTCCCCAAACATCTCTGGAAAGCAAGTGGGTAAAGCACACAGGCAATAAGGACTGTAGGAGGTTTTGGGAAAAGGGGATATTAAATACATGAAGGGGAAAGATTTGATTTGTTTCTGTTGCATTCCTGTTACATTTGTTCCATTGGAAAAAGACAATAATATTTAAATAATTTCCCCCCCTGTTAAGTAAGGGCTTTTTTTGCTGATTAGAAGCAAAATCAGAGTGCTGATTTTTTGTGTTGGCACTGTCCATTCTGTGAAGGTAGGCATCAGCTCCTTATTAAAGAAGTTGCAGATTTTTTTGTATATTGTGCAGTATTGAAAAACTTGGTGACGCTGAACTAATCTCTTTCTCTTGCTTTATTTTGCGCAACTGGGTGATGTTATTCTGTCCAGAAAAACAGTTGCAAGGAACAGGAAGTTTTTAGGCTTACTCTAGCTTTGTAAAGGTTTGTGTCATTTTGTATAACAGCTGTTTCCATGGTTATTTTGTCTTAATCCAGTAAGCATGCTTCATATGAAATTTGGCCTTGTTGGAGTTCAGATGTACTCTCAGAGACCACTGGGAATTTGTAGTGAAATAGTGGTTTTATCAGAGTTTCTGTATTTAGTAACTGGAGAAAACCTGTGGTACTCAAAGAACTGCATAAAATTTAAACTTTGGAAGAAAACAGTGGAGTAACATTACAGTCTCCAGAGGAAGGTGCTAGTATTTTGTCAGTGGTTTTAAGTTTCTTTAAAACGTACTATATTTGCAGTTTGGGATCCTACTTATTATTTGTGTACTGACAGCAACTTCTTTGTGGTGCATACTCTGATCTTTGGAGTTTTTATATCCATTTCATTTTCCAGTTTGTTAATTATAATACTGATTAAAAAGCACTACATAGTTTTAAAAACTATTGTGGAACTATCAGTGCATTTTAGACAAGAAATTAGATATAGCGAAGGATTGACCATTGCAAGCAGGAGTCCAAACTGAAACTGGTTCATGCTGCTGGCACTGATTGAGGTCTTGGAACTAAAAGAACAAAAAAAATCTGCCAAAATATTAAAATCAGTGAATACAGTGTTGGTAGCTGTTTCTTCAGAATCTGGTGTTTTGGCAGCAGATGCCCTTTATTACTTTGGTGGTAGGTGTGTAGAGACTACAACTCTTGTTTATTTTTGAAGACAAAGGTGAGCACCAGAGAGAGGAGGAAGGGAGTAATACTTTTAAAAATTGTGTTACTTCTCAGTCACATAAAAGAGGGTCAGAATGTTAATTGGGAGCACCAACAAGCTTTCTAAATCTACCCTTCTCTTGGTGGCAAGTGTCGCCTGTGGCTTCATAATATGGATATATTTTGTTTCAGCACAAAATCCTTTGTGGTGGAATTGGATATTGTACATTGGTTTCCAGATTGATTTGGATTTTAATGGGAAGGCCAAAACTGGACACAGGACTCCAGGGGTGTCCAAGTGGAGAGAAAGATTCACTTTGCTGTCTCTGCTGGTGACACTTCTGTTGATAGAGAGTAGAATACTGTTGGCCACCTTTGCTGCAAAGGCACGCTACTGGCTTGGATTCACCTTACAGCCCACCTCGGGGTCCCTTTCTGCAGAGCTGCTTCCCAGAGAGTGGGCCCCAGACAGTATTGTGGCCCAGGGTTAGTCCACCCCAGATGCAAACTTCTGCTTGTTTTTGTTGAACTTGATGAGGTTCCTGTAAACCCATTTTTCCAGCCTGTTGATACACCTCAGAACCCTCCAGTGTAATGAGCGCTCACCCCACTTGAGGATTCTGTGCACACTGAGAGTTCACTGTATCACATCACCCACATTGCTAAGGCATCATTGGTCCCATATTGATCCTTGAAGGTTTCCACCTAGTTACTGGCTGCACACTGAACTCTGTACCACTAGTCACATCTTTGCATCCAGCATTTTTTTCACTTACCTTTTAATCTACTCATCCAGCCCATACCTCACCAATTTAGTGATAAGGAAGCTGTGGGATGTTGTGCTAAAGGCAAAGTGCACATCATCTAAGGCCCTGCCCTTGTCCTCAGTATCACTCACCTCACTGTAGAAAGCAGCTGGGTTGCTCAGACACGATTTGCACTTGGTAAATCTCTTGGTTGCTCACAACCTTCTTAGAGACTGAGGTGATTCTGACTGGCATGTATTTTTCCTTCCTCCCTGGCCTGGACCTTCTCTCCTGTTGATGCTCTTCTGCTGCCAATACAGTCTGAATAATCGTTTATATTGGCTTCTGTTAAGCTTTGTGGTTTTGGATTCCATGATAGCAATTACAGTACTGCCTTTAGTCAAGGTGGCCTTTGACATTACAGTTATTGCCTACAGCTTTTCTCCTCCTTTTTAATAAATTAGGAAAAAGAGGAAAAACTTTATTCAGGGTTTGTAAAAAGGGTAGGGATGTTTTAACCACATTATTTCATTTACCAAAATAATACTACAAACATAGATGGCATTACTGTATTTAGAGACAACAGCCTTGATCACTTGGGACAATATGAAAATTAATTTTTAGTCTTGTTCAGTCTGTTACTGGAGAACTCCTTCTGGCAATTATGATATATAATATGAAATAGCTTCTTCCACTTGTATTCTTTCACATTTGTAACCCAACTTAATAAGGCAAGTAGAGTCAATCTTTATATTTAGTACAGTCCTTGATAAAAATATTCTGAAGTTATGTTTTTAGCTTAGTATTTTTAAAGTAACTTTTTTATCTAGATGAGGAATGTTGCTTATTTGGAATCTATTAGATTGAACGTACTATTCAAAGAATAAAAACCCCACAGTAAACCACTATATTGCATCCAAAGCAGTTGCATCTTACATTTAGTGGGATAATGCTGAAAATTGTGATGCAAGTAGCAAATAGCAACATAATATTAGCAGTGGATTAAAGAACTAAACAAAACTCTTGGATGACTAATTTTATAGGCTGAAGAAGCCAGAGTACTAAAAGGTTGATCAGAAGTTAATGACTAAATCTTTCTGCAGTAAATTTAAGTACTGGATTTTGTGTGTATATATATAATATTTATGTATATGTGAAATATGTATGAACACATATAATAAATTTAACTCTCAGTAAAAAAAAAATCACACTCCTGCAGATATATATTGAAACATATGGTTTATCAGTCTGTTTAGAAGAAACTACTGGTTTTAAGGAATTTGCTTGAAAACAATTATTTGCTTATGGCTGCTTTCAAGCAAGTCCTCAAGTGGTAGAACAAAAATCTTAGTATTTTTGTCAGTATAAAATTTGAAGGTGTTGTCTGCTGTTTACATGTGATGAGTTGTTTAGGAAAAAGCAAAAAAATAAAGCTCAATAACTGCTGTTGCAGTGTGCAGTTCCAAAATGTTCAAAATTTTATATAATTTATCTTATTTTATACCTCATGTCTCTGACACATCTGTATTTGCAAAAACTTTGCACTTTCACTTAGTTTCACTTTTTGTTGTAGTGGGGTTGTTGTTTGAAGTTAGCGAGATTTTCCAAAGCAGATACTGTATCTTTGTGCATCTTTTTTATATTTATTCTTTTTTTTAAGCTGATTCTATCAATTCAAGATTGCACAAACTGTTTTGCACACAACCACTGCTGTGAAATTGTGTGGTATCTCCATAGGAAAAAAAATGGATTTATTTTAAGAAAAGTAGTCATTGTTCATCAGACCGCTTATAATCCATCTTTTACCATGTTATCCTCCCTGTAAAGATCATAGACAATAATGATTTGCCTTTGAACAGAAGACTCAGTCCAAAATAATGTTTATATAAATAATCTCTGTATAAATTTTTTTTGTAATGGTATAAATTGAGGAAGTGTAACGGAGATTTAAGTTCCAGGAATAGGCAGATGCTTATTGCTTGGCAAAAGGGATGCTTAGTTGAAGTTACCACTATGACAGAAGAACAGCATAGAACTAAAGAGATTTCTTCTCTACTTCCCAAAACCACAGCTCTTTAGGTATGAAGAAACCTTTCTAAAAACGTGTCCCAAGCAACTGTTTCTGTAGTATCCGTGAGCTCTGCCTACACGTTTTTATTAGAAACACAGAGAGATGACCACTAGATCTGATTCTTGTGGGGAGAGACTCATTTAATGCATACAGATAAATACTAGGAGCCGGAGTGGAGAAATTGTTCTCAAAGCAAAGCTCATGATTCTTCAAGTTCATTCAGTGGAATCAGGTTTCTTTAGCAGTGAAAAAAGAAAAAAATGGTGAAAAGAACGTTTAGATAACTCCTTGCTGCCGGAAAATAAAAAGCTTAAGATGCTACTTGAGCAGTAGTCAAAAATGAAATAACAGTTTCTTGACCTAGAGCATGTGACCTCATTATTTTAGCTATATAGGAGAACAGACCTTTTTTTTCACCTGCTAAGGATTCTGGGGGCTTCCCCCTCTGTCCACTTTGCCACTATTTTGCACCAGAAGAACTTGAAATAGATGTAATCTGTTTATCCAGAGGCTGGATGTAGAGCAGTCTAGATTATCTCATTGGCTTGAATTCAAGATAGAGGGATTATTTTATTCTCTCACTGTAGATCACCTTAGGCAATCCTGTGAAGCCTGGCCCTGTTTCAATCACCTAAGGTGATCCAAGATGCTTTTATCTTTTTGTCTTGCTTTCTGTCCAAATAAATAAATTAGCTTGGATACAAGTCAATATGTATTGTTACAAAGGAAAAAGATCACTTTCTTGGATTTTGTATTAAAGATGAGTTTGATTATGTCACTTTCATATTCAAGAAAGTAGCAGAAAGTGGGACTTGCCTCTTTTATTTCTCATTGCTATCCAAGATGCTCAAGTGCCTCTTTTAAATTTGACCGAAATTTCATATCCTTTAAGTAGAACATGGTTCAGACTGGATTTTGTGAAGGTGGCCTCTTTGTTTTTCATAGCAAGATAAGTACTTGGGCGGTTCAAGAAAAGGTTACATGAAATGAAGCTTTCTGTCCGTTGATGGTAGTTTTGCTATATAATAAAGTAGCTGTTAGCACTGGAAATAAAGGTTAGTAAAATGAAGGTCAGTTTAAAATTAAACATTTCGCTTCCTAATCTCATGTAATGATCAGCAATGGTGGCAAAGCAAGTGTGAGAGAGGAAGAAAAAATAATCTTGACTCTTGACTCCGGGCTGAATTTTACTCTGTTTACTTGAGAAGAAAGTTTGACATTGGAAATATTTACCATTTCTTATAGAACTGTAAGTGATAATCACAAAAACGGTCTTTTTCTTGCAAAAACCCCAGTTGTATCAAAATATGGAACTTCTTAATTTTTAATTATATTACAGATTGTATAGTAATATTCTGTTTATTGCAAACAGTCAAGTTTTAGTAATGGAATTTGTTGCTCTCTGGATAAATACTAAAATTGAAGTAATGTGCACAATAACTTTTAGTCTTTCTAGTTACACACTATAATGTTACATATTTTAAGAAACAGTTAGAATGTATTTTCATTTAAATGTTTGCACTTCTAAAAAAGAGTTTCAGGAATAGCCAAAACCGCAGTAATAGTGAATACAGACAAAAAATTATTGCCTATCCATTAGAGCTTAATCCATTACTCCGCCTTGTATAGCTGTAGGGGAGAGTAGGGGGAAACGATCCCAAAAGCTTTACTGTTTCATGCAATGTGAGGAACAGCAGGAAAACCCAAACTCAGTGCAGTTAGACATGATTGTGTTTGAATTAATCCAACTGTTAAATAATTAAGCCATTTGACATACAAAGTGTGCGTTGAATGGAAGAAGGGGAGGTGAGGTAGAGAGGAGACAGATGGACTCTTGCTTGCAACAGAGAGTTTCCAGCCTCTGTAACCAGGAGGGATCAGCAGGAGTACTGCACTTACCTAGAAGAAACTTCATTGGCCAAACTTCTTAACTCTTAACATTAATTAACATTATCTTTTTTATTTATGTAAAAGATTATTAGTGTATATTTATATGCTTTAGTATTTTAAGCTTTCTTTAGAAAAAAAACCCAATCTAAATGTAGAATGACAAAAGCAAAATAGACTATGTAAAGTTCTTTAAAAATTTTTTTAAAATTTCAAGAGTTTCCTTGGAAGTACTGCAGTAAATTATTGTATAAATTCACCACAATTATTTTTCCATAGTGTGAAGTAGGAGTGGAGGTTAGGGTGTTGTTTGCCTTTATGGGCTAAGGAAAGAAAAGGGCAATAGGATAAGAAGAAAGAGCTTAAAAAAGGACCTTTAGTGTTGTTAGGATATCATGATATGCAGAACTCAAAACTCTGTTGACATGTCTTTCAGATGACTGCTTTAACTTTGGCAGATAGGAGAACGTAACTAGAAAGCTGCTAATGGTTTATTTCACAATTGTTAAATATTTCCCTGAGTAGTGTAACATAAGAATTTCACTGTGCTGAAATTGGCACTCCGGTTGGTACAGCTTTCCAATTTTACTTGTCATGCTAGTGAAGAGACAGTAATTTGAAACCTAAAATAATGTTTTTAATCACTTGACAAAAGTGACACTCACCTTAATTATAGAAAGGTTTATATGTGAACATGTTCCATTTGCACTCAAAATGGAAGTCAAATTAAAAGGCAGATGTGTGGAATTAACAAAATTAAACTTGACATCTACTGTAAATGCAATCTCTGACAATTTTTTTAATGTGAGCCCAGAGGAGGCATTAAAAAAACCCACCAACCTAATAATTTAAATTACCCAAATGGCAAAAGGTAGTTTGATTATCAGTGTGTGTTGGGAACAGATCAGCTACTGTAACTTTTTAATGGACAAATGTAATTTGATAAACAGAGTAAAAGTTGAGCAGAGAAACATGTTTTTGTTTTTAAATGTTGCTTTTCTTTCGAAGTTCAGATGATTCTGTTGCAACCGTTAAATCTGAAAATAATCACAAATTATAATCTTCCAAAGTAGTATTGGTCTTTTGGATGCTGCGATAAGACTTACATCTTCTGCTGCAGCTTTAAGATTGACAAGCAGATGATTCCAGAGCCAGGCCTTCCTATATGGGTGTTCTTTATTTCCTCTTGATCTGTGTCTTCAAACCTGAAACCACAATTACTGTGAATGTGTGTGGGAATTGTGAAGAGAGACAAGTGCCTGGAACAGGAGCTTCTTTCTCGAGTAGGAGGATGGTGGCACCCAGAGCCTCATGAGTGGAAACACTTGTCCGTTGTTCACTGGCAGAGGGGGACTAGCAGGAACCTGTCATCTGGACTTGTGGAGTAACACTTGTTTTGCCCTGAACCAGACACACGTGTTACCTTACTGCCAGTTCCAAGCTAAAATTGACAGCACTAGTTTAAATCCAAACAACAAACCTACATTGGTGAATCATTTTTAGAGAAAGATGTGTCAAGACTGAAGATCTTGCTTAAAAATGGGTGTGGGGCAAAGGTCTGAAAGATTGTCAGATGGATTAAGCAAATAAGAAACCTATTGAAGCTACTTTTTAGTAAGACGTAATTGTGTCTGTTTCTGGAATAAGTAATTGCTGTGGATTGTGGATTTCTAGAAACTTCTGTGTGAATGGTCATGTTAAGTTACATAGTCAGTGTTAGCTCAGCACTATTAGCCGTAACGGTGTGCAGCTTCGACCATCAGAATGTTGCCTTGATTCGGAAGCAGAAACCAAAGAAAAAGCAAATATGCATAAGAAACCAAATTATTTAGGTACTATTAGTACTTGACTGTATACTGTGGAAAAATCATTCCATGTGAAAAATGGACAAAACCTAGTCAGAAAACCAAACAAACAGGTCATCGAGGTGATAGTTTTTTTATCTGTTAAAGCTGAATCAAGCACATACGAATATTCACCTTTGTGTGCCTTCTCTCACTTGATGAGCCTCTGCAGTGTGCTGTTGGAGCTTACAGACACCGCTGTACTTCAGCTGCAGTTTATTTTGCTGAAGCAACTCCCAACTCTGGGAAGAAAATTACTGTGTGTGACCACAGTGCTACATTAACCCATCATATATTATATATATGACCTTAGTAATATACTGCAGAAGTCCTTGTAAAATCTTAGACTTGAGAGCTACGGAGTGATGATGGTGAGACAAACATGGAGTATCTGTAGTGGTGATAAGCAAAAGTGGTTAAAACTGGTGAAATGTGGAACAGCTGCTGACATGGAATAAACCTCCTTTATCCATGTGTATGCACACAGTGTATACCCGACCATGCCTACCGCAGAACTGAGGCTTGTGTTTCTCTTTAGCCTTTAGGTAACTGTCCCTAATTCCTTGAAAGTCAGTGAACAGCACTATGCCAGCTCAGCTTGGAAGTTTGCTGTGCCAATATAGGGCATGTCAGCTTCTTTTGAAGGGTCTGGATAGCTGTGACTTAAACACTAGCAATTAGACCATTTCTTTAGAAGACTGGTTTGTTCTTTCTGTCAAGAGTGATAAGCATTTGCCCTGCAGCTAACTTTAGTAAGACTAGACAGAGCTTTAGTAAATCTGTGAATCTTCTAAAAAATTACCATTATGAATAAAATTTGGAAATAAGCTGTAAGTGGGGTTTGAATTTAAATACCTGAACTATTTTCATACTGACCAGCTGCATCATATTTGTGTATGTTTGGACATTCTATTCAAAAATAGTTGGTTTTGATGTATATAGAACTTTTAAAGTAAGTTTTCATTTTTTTTCCTAGGACTTATATTGCTGAAGTCCTGTCAAGAAGTGTGGAGTTAGGGGAAGTTCTGTTTACAGTCAGCAGAAAGGGTACCATCCTGATGATTTAATCCCTTTGAATGTCTCAAAATCCATAATACTATAAACTGCTCATTTAGGATATACAAGAATTGGGTCAGTATCTGTTGTACTTCCTGCAGTGTACCAAGTTGTACAAATTTTAAGAAATCGTATTAAAATACCAAATGAGATTTGAATCTCTGTACCCGTATGCTAAACTGCAAAACTAGAGCATAGGACAAAAGGTCACTGTTTTCTTTATTAGAGTTATAGAGCTTTCTTTGTTAATTATGCATTCATCCAGCTCTGAATATACATCCATCTAGTTTAATTAAGTCATTTAGAGTGCTTATCCCATATTTAGAACTTAAACTTTTTTGAATGATGTGATTAAGCATAATGGGTTTTTGACATAAAAAGACCATCATTAAATGCTATCTTCTGTGTGCATATCTTCCTTATCATGCTTGTAGTGCTCTGCAGAAGTTTTAAAATGTATTTCTGAGGGCATGAATATGCAGAATCTTCTTTTTGTATTGAAATGTAGATGTGCAATGGGATCTCATGTTTTAGTTCTGTTGCATTTGCCAGGTTTTTTTGGTTTCTTTTTTTTGACTGGTGTGTCTCTCCTTTCTATCTTCCAAAGAGTTTATCACAGAATCCTAGAATGGTTTGGGTTGGAAAGGACCTTAAAGATCATCTAGTTCCAACCCCCCTGCTGTGGGCAGGAACACCTTCTGCTAGACCAGGTTGCTTAAAGCCCCAACTAACCTGGCCTTGGACAGTGCCAGGATTGGGGCATCCACAGATTTTCTGGACGACCTGTTCCAGTGCCTTGCCACCCTCTTGCCTAGTATCTAATCTAAACTTAGTCTCAGTTTGAAGCCATTCCCCCTTGTTTTGTCACTACATGCCCTTGTAAATAGTTTCTCTCAATCTTTCTGGTAGGCTCTCTTCATGTACTGGAAGGCCACAGTTTACTTACACACATTTACTTACTATGAGTCAACAAAACAACAAAATCTTCTACTCAGTTGTGATTGAGTTTTTTGTTTTTTTGTAGTGCCAATTCAGCATTTTAGTGTTGTGGCTTTTATGGTTTATATTACCTATTAAAGCATTTCCTCAGCTTAAAGAGAATTGAATAACTTGCAATGTGGTTTTTTTAATTGCGGTACTTCAATTACACTCATCTACATACTAGTATGTTTTCATTTTTCCTAGACTGAAACACTAAGAACAAGGCCAGTACAGCTTTTATCTCTTGCTAAGAAAGTTCAACTAGGAGAAAATAGAATTTCATCTCAATGTTCCATTAAACTTTTAACTAAGAAGAATGAAGTAATTCTGATGTCTGCAGTTTAGATCGGCGAAACAGTCTCTCTTCAGAGCTGTGATTTTGCTTTTTGGTCTTGCTCTCAGAAAATAATCAAAGGTGCTTTATATAGGAGTCTTAGTTTGTATTATTTTTTATTGTCTATAGGATTTTTAAAATGTTTTTTGAAAAAGTTGATTTTTTAAAAACCTGTACCTAAGATGAAAAGATGAAATCTAAATAGTCCTTTGAGAGAAATGATCTGTAGCTCCTTCGTATTAAAAGCTAAAAAAGGGCTCTCTGCAAATCTGGTGTTCAATCTCTGTTTGTTTTCTAAATGTCAAACTGCGAGACGAGTTTATTTAAATACTTTCTTAGTGTTACTTGTTGACACAGTTGTCTGAGTTCGCATCAGGGTGTCATTTGATCACTGTTAGGAAAGGCGTAAATTCAACAACAACAACAACAACAACAACCAAAAAAAAAAATTGAGAACCTTAGAGCTGGAACAGTTTTGGTGGCCTATAAATACTTGTCATCGTTGTGTTTCACACTCTTGGGACTTGGCTGAAACATGCTTTCCATATTGAACTAGAGACTAGATTGAATTAAATTTATATAAGCTTTGTTGACTGCACTGCAGCATTGTGATGGTGTAAAAACTATTGTCAGTCAGGTTTCCCTGCCTTGCTTTTTTAGATTACCATGCATGTACGTATAGGTATGTACAGACACGTGTGTCTAGATAGATAGATCAAGTATGTGTATACATGTATGTATATAAATGCACTTATACTATAACCTATATTGGCACAATAACTGGAATCTTGCTGCCTTTTTTGTACTACTGGTGGTTACCAGTGCAGGTGGAGTTTTGCCTGCTGCATTTATGTCAGACATCAACCCCAAAATCGTGCCAGGCCCACATGTGCTCTTGTGGCTGACTTTAACCTCATCATGGGCTTTTCAAACAACCCTCGACTCCCTACCACTGCCCAAGTATCAGTTTCTGAAGTTTCCCTCCCTTTTATTTATGGGGAAGAGTAAAAGTATACTTGTGCCAATTATTTGGTGCACCTGTTGACCCGCCTGTGGCTTGACTGGAGAAAGGGACACCTTTTTAGTCTTGCACCTGCTTTGATCTAGGGAAGAAACAGCATTGCTTGGTTGTAGAAAATAACATGCTTAGATGTGTAAAACAAGGTTCTATTCTGTCTCTTCCTGTTCTGTCTCAAAGCCTGCTTTTTCTGAGGAGGTGGTGGAGAACTTTTCACACGGCAGGGATGGGGGGAGAGGTGTGGGGGAAGGGATCTCAAGAAACAAAGTGTACAGAAAGAGAATAGAGAAGAAAAAAGTGGTGCCTTGAAGGACGATAGTTGCATCTGAAGTGAGAGATGAGGAATAGTATTTGAAAGAAAAATGCTCTAATGTTGGCTAAACTGGATTACTGACCCACAATATAATGGGGGACATATTTGATAGCAATATGCTCTTAAAAACAAAGGTAATTTTTATTTCATCAGGGAGAATTTATATCTGGTTAAAATGTATCAAACATCGTAGAAACTACAAGTATTGCTCTGGAGACTTAAAAGTTGTATGAATATAATATTAATTATTCCTTTTCTATGTGTTCTTATTTACAGACCAGTCTTTCCATTTGGGGATGGGGAAGTCTTGGCCTTGTGCTTTTTCTAGTAACTTTTGGACCCTTCGCTATATTTTACTTTGCATTTTATATCCTCTGCTTTGTGGGTGGGTAAGTACACTGTGTAGTGTTTTGTTTAATTTGCTGTGAAAGAAAAAATTTAATGTGTGTATTAGCAGAGAGCTTGCTCAGAAAATCTGAAGTGGCTTTATGTAATTAATATTCCACATTTGAGCACCTCTTTATGAGCAAGATTTTTGTAATTGAAATCTCAACTTAGCTATTTTTAGTGGGTGTTAAGAGGACAAATGCTCACATAAAAATAGTGGTAATTTCAGTTCATACTTTTTATTACTGTGTCAGTTCTTTTCCCAGGTATTTCTAAGTACTTATGTTTCCTTTTCTATCACAATCTCATTTTCCTACCTAAGGCGCTTGATTCATGTGACTGGATGTTGTCCTTGGTGTATGGAAATAATGCTACACTTTGAACAAGTAGATCAGTTCAGCAGCCGTAGACTTTTCATGTGTTATCTTATAGGCAGGAAGGGAGCAAACAGGTGAAGTTTAGCACCATTACTACATTGTATATTATGGTGTCTGCATTGTAACCATTAAAACATTTTTAATGGCATGTTAGAATGTCTCAATGGGATATTCTTTTTCCCTTGTTACTTGATACCATACAGAATGTATGTATGTTCCTGTATATTTCATCAAAAATGTAGTAGCGTTTAGTAGCCAGAATTAGAGCTGCTACACTTGGGTTTCAACTGTATTAGGCTTGGTATTTCATCTCAGGAATCAGAATAGTCAGTCTGCTAGAAAAGGGATTTAGTTAAAGTAAAACTAACTTGAAATAAATGCTTTTGTCTTGTTAAGTCTTGATACAGGTGTTGTTGGCATATTTTGCTATCTGTTTGTCCAGGGCAAAAGTCAGAGTTCATCCAAAGGGCAAGAGTGAATCTGCTCTTTGTTTTGTCTTACCACTTCCTTAGTACTTGCAGTATGGAAAATAACATGGGATATAATAATTTCTTAGGAGGTTATCCTTCCTTCATTCTTGCAAAGTTTCAGTTGTTTGGCTTTTCAAAGCTAACGGTTAACGCAGTCTCGTAGAGCGTGTCTGAAGTCAGCTACAATTTGGCACCATTAAACTGCATGTGGTGCCTGAGCTCATTCATTCTCAAGTCAGCTCTCGTATCTCTTTGCCGTGGTTATTCTGCTGCTTTGGTTCATTTTTGTAGCAAGTCAGTAAACATTGATCTTATTAAGGAAAAATTCATCTAGTGGTAGTGTATCTGCTAAAGCAGAGTGTTTACTTATGTATGTAGATGTGAGGTCTCAGCCCTTGCAGTAGAAAGTCATCACTTCGTTACTTTGACATATACATCTTGGCTAAAGCTGTGATCTGGCCCTTTTTTACACTGTTAATCTTTTTCAGAGTGACTCACTTACTGTAACATTCAGCACACAGAACTGCGAGTGCTAACTAGGCCAAATGGGTTTGTATCTAAATTATTCTTGCCTGCTTCTTTTTTTTTTTTAATTAATTCCCTTGAAGTTTCACAAAGTGCTTGGTCATGCTTCTGTTAGAAACAAACAGAAGTTGTTATGAAGTAACTTTTGCACTTATGATTAGCAATTATATGTCATAACATCATATATATAAATTTAGAAAACAAAACTTTAGTTTTGGTTCATGATCATAGTAGAAATTTAGTTTTAGTTCATGATTGTAGTAGTGTCCGTAATATTTACTGTACCCTTCTCTGGAGCAAAATAACAATTTTGGACATGGATTTTTATGGTTGAATTTTTTGTTGAAACTTGGAGTTCTTGTCCAATTTGTCACACAGTTTTCAAGGTTTTTATATTTCATTCAGAAAAGAAGTGGCCTGTATGAAAAACTTCTGACTTCCACTAGGTGGAAGTCCAGCTTCTGTCCCATTTTGTAGTTTTAGCAAGAGAAAATGATGAATCACAGCTGGTCATATTCTTAGTATCGACCTAAGCATCTACATTATACGCCAGTGAGCTGTGCAGGAAGACAATGGTGATGCTATATCTGTGTCAATGTAATCAATCTGTTTATACTGTTTAACTCCTATTATGTGCTAATGACTTCTTTTTGATTTGCTCTCAACTGTGTGTTTGCACAGATGTCTTGTAGTAAATGTACTATTGTTTTTGGTGGACATGGAAGAATACTGAAACCATTTGTATATATGAATAAAAGTTCAAAATCACAGTTTCTCTTTATTTCATGTCAAGACTCATTTATAAAATGTTAGCCTTTTTCCGTTCAGGATCTGGTAACTCATTCACTTAGGGAACTGAGCTCAAAAGCAGGACACTAAAGAAAGATATTTTTTAATTAACCTGTGTAGAATATTACAGGGTGTTATTCTTCTTTTTCCCTCTCCTTCAAGTAGTGGTGTAAACCCCTTTATCTGAGTGCTGAGACTGTCTGTTGCCATCTGTCTCTTCTGCTAAGACTGTTTCTTATCTTACTCTCTTTCCTTCCCTCTTTCAGTCCTAAGGAAGTAAAATAAAAATGATGTGAATTGTGGTTTTGCCAAATAAAAAAATTGAAATTTCTTGGATCATCAATTGCTTTGCCATTTAAAAGAATTTGCTCTGTCATCAAACCCCATAATTATTGATACTCAATCACGTCCATATGTATATGACTGACTGGCTCCGTTAATGATTGTAACTGCTGACCAAATCAGGAATGGTTCTGTAGCTGCTTTTTGACTTTCACAAAGCATTCAGCTGAGACTTACTTTCCAGATTTGAGGGGAAGATGATAAATCTGTGGTCTTCATTTTTCTCTCTCTTTTACCTTTGTTCTGTTGTTAATCTGCCCTTGAAAAAAAGCTGGTCATCCAGTAATCGTTGGAAGAATTTACAAAAAAATTAAGCAAAATACAATCTTTTCGTTTTTGTGCTCTATTCATTTAGGGAAGACTAATATGATTTGTCATTCATGTATTGAGAATCATCTTAATGAATTAAATAAGCATTTACACCAGACGATTCAGGTTAGCTAGCAGATGCCCTGAATGGTCAGACTATGTATCCTTCTCTAATACTCACAAGATTTTACATTAGAGAATAAAATGTATTAGATTCTGCCACAGAAGAAGCTCTTAGCATTTCTAGGATAAAACTGAAAATACTTAAAGGCATCTAAGAAGATGAGCATATTTTTAAACTGTATCGGTAGTATTAGTATTTTAGAATGAGTCATTAACTTTAAAAGCATGAAAATATTTGAGAGAAAACAGAGATATAATGTATAGGTAGTTATTTCCAAGGCTTCAGTCCTTTTGAATAAAGGAGGAGAAGCAGCTTGCTGATGGATGTTTGAAGTTAAAGTTGATTTTAGACCAAATTTGAGTATACTGTTTCTTTAAAAGACAACTGAGGTTTCTAATAGAAAAGTCATAGAGGATCAAAAGCAAATCCAAACTTTAATAATTAAAAAAACCCCAAAACTTTAGTGAAACATGAAGTTCTTGTCTGTGAACTCTGATTGGTGTTATGATTTTAAAGTGATAAGGAGCAGAAGAGCAATTAAACCTGCTTTTGTTCCTCGCTGTCATATGTCAGGTAAAGATTGCTGCAAGGGAATTAGAGTATCCAGTAAACTCCTCTTATGCATTGTCAAGCCTTTTTTTTTTTTTTTTTTCCCTCTTTCATGGAGTTAACCTCCCAGCTTCTGAATTACTGGGCCTCTGGGGGACTTAAAAAGAAAAATTTTAATTGTGGGAATCAAAACCTTTAAATGGCATATTTTAGCTTGGATAAGATTTTTAATCTTACAAGTGAGAGAGAGTATCATATATCAACAGCTATGTACATTAAAAGAATGTATTACTTCAGCACATTTCAAGCCTGGAATAGCTTTGTGAGTTCCTGTGGTCACAAATGCTGGTCAGCTGGCCTTTTAATTGAATGCTTTGAAATTTGTGTAAAAAGCTGTCTGTGCTTAGCCATCCCAAGGCTAATCTATTTTCTTTTCCTCTTTGCTTGATATTTCAAAGGCTACATGCTCTGCTTATGCTATAATTGGGAGAGACACTAGGTTTTCATCTATTTCTCAGTAAAACCAGCTTGATGTTCATGTGTTTTTGTCCCCTGGTGTCATAAGCTGTAAATAAATTCTTACTGTTGTAGCAAGGGTGAGCGCAATGTCTAAACATATGCAACGGTTAGTTATGCTTGCTGCATCAGTTTATTCCTGGACTGTGATTTTGTGGCTTATGCTACAGTGAAGTAGCCTACAGAGTTTATTTCTTCATAGTGTTGAAGTAGGAGAATCTTCATGTAAATACAACCAGAGCAACTTCTGTATGTACCCCTCTTCCCACGTGCTAATATTTATGAACACAGGCAATGTGCCATCAGAGCAGGCACACTGTAGCATAGACAATGCTATGTAGATCTGCTGTGTGGTAAGAATATATCAAGACAGATAATACAAGACTGGGAAACTTCATACTTAAGAGTTCTGTCAGTTATTTTGAGCAGCATGTTACAGTGTGAAAAAGCACAAGAGTAAACAGTGAGAACTGTCATATATTGTCATTTTATAACTTGCTGTTGAATATTTTCTAGAGGTCAGAAAATGTGGCTGTTGTTGCACCTGGTCTTTCTTTTTCCATTTTAGGGGTTTTGTGGTTACTCTTTTATTTGGAAAAAGCAATTCAGAAAAATACCTTGAGCAGTGCGAACATTCGTTTCTCCCTTGTACATCAGTTGGGATCCCTAAGGTAAGGAAAGTTTTCTGGTCTTAACTTCTAGATCAGATTTTATAACTTGGTTAGAAATAATCAGTTTTAATCTAAGAATTATTCCCATTTCTTAAGGTAAAATAGCCTGCTTTTATCTTTTGAGTCAGCTGCAATGTGCAAGTGAAATGCAATATTTTTCCTTTATGAAATACAAGGTTTTTAATAGGTTATGGAAAGTTTGTTTAAAGTATTTTTTCTTCATTATGAGAAATGAGTATGATATGACTGGCTAATATCATCTGTGAGGAAATGACTAAACCATTCTTTTCTAGACTACTCGTGTGTGTTGGTTTGTTCTGGGGGGTAGCTCTTCCTTACTTTTTTGTGCAAGATTGTCATCACTATTTAGGTGTCTTCCATCACTGCATCTGTAGTCTCTCCACTTTTGGTTGTGGTCAGAAAGTTGCTTGCCTATGAAAGTCAAACTGTTACAAAGTCTACATTTGCAGTACTTCAAGGATGTAGAGGTTATCTTTGGCTCTCTTCAAGACCTACCAAAATTCTGGAAAGGCACAGATGAATAAAGAGCAGCAGTGGAATCCACTTTTCAGCTCTTTTCTTTTCTGAGTTCCTAACAGACACGTCATTTTGGTTGATGGATTTAAAGTTCAGGGTTCCTAACTGGATAAATCTGCATCTGTTTAGTACAAGAAAATGTTGTTAATAGCCAAGAGGTAGAATTTCTAGGAATTCCTGGTGTATGAACCAATGCATCTTGTCAGCTGAGAAGTTCATATATATCTCTTGGTCTGATCCATTTGCGCGCATCATAATTCAGAAAACCCAAAGATTGCTAATTATTTTAAGTTTAATCTCACAGCTATTCTGACTGAAACATCCTGTTTGTTCTTTCTTAGCTATTAGTCACTACACTTCATACTGTCTATCAAAGGGGGTGAGTGTTCTGCATTATTAGTAACACAGAAATTTACCTTGTGATTCAGCAGTATGTTTTCTAATCACAGAACTTTTTCTGTGTCTGGTTCATAGCTGGTTTGGTAAGTGGCCTTTTAACTTAGGTCTTTGAATCTTTTAAAATAAATCTGAAAGTATATCCTAAACTGTAAAGAAAGGTCACTGCTCCAGATGAAAAATACTGAGGTTAAGGCTGAAAAAGGAGAAGTCAGCAGTCAGCTAATGTTTCTGTTCTGTTAATGAAACCTCCTTTTAGATGGCTAAGATTCTTGGTGCTATATAGACTTTAGTGCTTCTGTTATATAGGTTGTGGAGTGTTACTTATGTCCTGTGTTTTGAGAGCGGATTTAGAGAAGTTTTTCTGTCTTTTAAATTTCCTCTGCATGCTGAAACTTTTTTTAATGTTAATGTTACTTTTTTGGGGTTCAGTAGATATGTATGCTCTGGTTGCTTTATAAAGGACTAAATTCTTGTGGAGTTTTTTGTGTAATCTTTGCAAATTCAGTAGTTTGACTTCTGATTTGAGTATGGACTATTGACACAGCACTTTTCCTCAACTGACCTGTCTTGACTAATCTCTGGGTTTAAGTCCTGTAATACAAAGGTATTTATTTTTAGCTGACGTATTAATTTCTGTTTGGAGCTGTTCACCAAATAAAATCTGTTTTTCTTCTGCAATAGTGTTTTGCATTTCTCTTTTGCCACCGCATTATGGTAGCGTTAACAAGTGCAGCTGAGCTTTTCAGTAGCAGTGCCAGTAGAGATGAGTCCCAACCAAAACCAAATGTGATGTTTGCTTGTGATTCCTATTTGCTATATCTGTATTAAATTTCTGCTGACTTGTATGGAAAGTAATATTTTTAACTTGAAGTTTTTTCATGTTTAAAACCATTGTGGCCCTAAGTGGTCTTGAACAATGAATATTTTTTCTATGGCTGGTGTGTATAGATGATACTTCTTCCATGAACCAAGTACAAACTGAATTCACCTTAACATTAAATTATTTTCCAGTAGTCTGAGGAGTAATCTGGTGATATTGGTTCTTTATAAGATGGTCTTTTCATCAGAGTTCTGTTGATAGTTTTGGGTTATTTTTGGTACTTACAGATTTTCTGTAGGCTAAGATAAATGCTCAAATGCTTGATTTAGATACAGAAATCAGTTGTAATATAGACCATCAAAGTTGTGGCTGGATGTAATGTGTAGAACGTACCATATGTTAGAACACCAGATTTGGTGCTGATTCCATGATTGCTGCAAATTATACCTATTAGCAAATATATAATGAATACCTCACATTAAGGAGAATACTTAATGTACATTTGATGGAAGATTGTATACCTTTCTGCTATTTTTTTCTTTGTTTACATACACATAGGGAGGCTTAAAAATTACACTTAGACTTGTTTTTCTTTTTGCAAGTCATTATATAACTTTTGTGTCAGAAACCTACTGGATGATGCAATAATGTACTGGCTCTGCAAGATACACAGGTGTCTGCAGGCTTGTGTTAAAACAATGTTGAATGAAAGGTAAATTTAGAGCCTTCTGAACTGTTAACTTGAATGCTACTTTCAATTTAACTTGCAGATTTCACTCCAGCTTAAACAGAAGTGTGAAATGTTTCATTCTTGTAGTTGATGTGTCTAAGCTTTACCCAAAAGACAAGGAGTTTCTGTAGGCTGGGTACAATATTGCCAAAGAACAGTAAGATAACAGTGATAACAACTTACAGGCTGTAGTTGCATGTTGGGTCCTTGAATAGTCTCTGAGTCTCTTGAAGTCACTGGGTCATAGCCTATGTCACAGATTTGATGCAGATGTGTAAATATCCTGTGTCTTGTCCATTCATGAAACCCTGTGACTGCAATAAGGGAAATAGTAGCACAGTCCAAACGAGGCATATCTCATATTTGACAGCTACCTAACAGTTTCAAAAGAGGACTTCAAAAATACCCATTAGTGCAGTGAAGCAAAAGTCTGAAGTTACTCAGTCAATGCAGTTAGATGCTTGTGGAGCCTGCATTTGTTTGTGCTGCATGTCACTTTGTGGAGTTTGTGTCTCGCATTCCTCCCAAGTGCTTCCTACCTGCTTAAAATGAAGCAAGGAGGAGTCAAATGTAACAAAAACAAGTGATACCCGTTTTTCCTGACTAATAATTTCTTACTGGTAGAGTGCATCAGACTAATTGTGAGTGAAGTGCCGTCAAGTTGGACAGTTGTCATGTGAGTTGGATCCTTCCTTGAAGTCTGTCTTCTGTGTCGGTGTCTGGAAGGCAGATGTAAAACCAGCAATGCTCTCCAAGTGAGACTACAGTCAGCTGTTGTACCTATAGTGAAATAGAAGCACATACTCTAAATTTTAGATGTCTTCAGACATATCAAAAGCAAGTTAAATTATACTGCAGGCACATAAAGATTTCATTGGAGAAAAAGAATATGAAAAAATGGTCTAACCTTGTAGTTGGCTCTGCTTTGAGCAGAAGGTTGGACAAGATGAATTCCTGAAATCCAGGTGAAAACCTGGATTCTATGAGCATATGAACATTCAAATTTTTACCAAGTAATCTTGCATAGTCTCTGTGTCCCTCTCTTTCTTGTGGCTGCTGCTTTTTTTGCTGCTGTATATTCCTCTGTGTTTTCCAAATATGGTTTTATTCATGCAGTCCTTCAAAAGTCTTTTGACAGTTTTGTCTGGTGATTTGTACTATGCTGTGCTTAGTAAAAATATTTCATTATTTAGTTCTGTATCATTTTGGTGATTTTGATATGATCAGCACAAAAATACTTCGTAAATTCCTTAGTATATGGGTGGAATATACTAACTGTTTGGATTTGACCCAGTCTTACTTGTATTAGACAGTTTCCCTGTCTTGAAAGTTAAAGAATATACAGAATTTTGCTACAAAATATTTCTGTGTTGTGATAGAGAGTTGGTTAAGTAGGAGGATGATTTTTTTTCTGGCCTCAGGTATTTCACTGCCTTATCACTGTTAACTGCTTTGAATGAGAGATACTCGGGGCGAGTCACATAGAATAGATTCCCTGGATATATGGTTTATAATTCCTTCATTTATGGTTTTGACAGTTCTTCTTTGTTTCCAATATAGTCATAGCTTTCTCTCTAGATCAAAGAAATTACTGGTTTATTTGAACAATAGTGTAAGTTGTTGGGTTGTTACTTCTGTGAAAATAGAGGAATTTATTGCCTATTTCATTGAAATTTTGTAGAAAGACACTGCATTAGTCCACTTGAGAGAGGCACTGATAAAGCGAGTTCTTTTTTTCAGTATGTCACTTGCCAAAAGTCACCTCTGATGAGGTCATTCTTGGGGTTAACTGCTCTGAGTTGCAAATCCTTCTATAAGTAATTTCTTTCCCTCCTTAATTACTTTTCAAAGGCTCATTTGTTGAGTAGCAATGGTACAAAAAAGTAATTTCTCTTCTGGCATATAGAATAAACTGAGGTGGATAAAGAAACCAAAAGCCCAACTGAAAATTTTCTGCCTGAGATTGCATGATCGAGTTCACAAACAAGTGAGGAACTGGAGTCTTGCACAAAAGCTATCTTGTGCTGTTGTTGTGTCTCCCCCTTCCCTCCTTTTCTAACTATTTGAGTTTTATTTCCTTCTGATCCAGTAATTTAGCAAACACTTACTCCTTTATAATAAGCAAGAAGTAGGTTTTCAGGAGGTCCTCATCATTATGTACTATATAGTGAAAAACACAGAAAATATTGTGGTGGATGGATGCCCCATCCCTGGAAACATTCCAGGTCAGGTTGAACAGGACTCTGAGCAAGGTGATGTAGTTGAAGATGTCCCTGCTCATTGCAGGGGTGTTGAACTACACCTTCCAACCTATATAATCCTGTGATTCTATGATTATATCTTCTCTATAAATTATAATAATAGGGAAAATATATAAGGTCATTACTGGAAGTGTGTATATATATGTCATAAACAGTAGAGCTGTTTTTTAATTAGAGCTAAATCCTACAAAGTTACATTTCCCAATCTCTTTCAAGTGCATAGAAGAAATGAAACGTGAAGCCAGACCTATTAAGATTGACAGAAGACTGACAGGTGCGAACATAATTGATGAGCCTTTGCAACAGGTAAGTTCTAACCAGGACTATTTAACCTACTTTTATTTTCTTTGCAGGTATTGACTATGTAATACAGAAGTAGTTGAGTGACAAATAGAATTTCAAGCTTTTATCATATTTGAGAGTGATAAATGAAAAAACCATGGGAGATGGGCCAGCATATTGGGCAATATTTGAGTATATTTTCAGTATATTATATTTTCTCAGTGTAGTGGTGATAAAAACATAATGTGCAAACCAGTCTGAAAAAGAAGTGATAAAAACAGGGTGTGCAAACCAGTATGAATAAGAAGTTTCAGTGTGTGAATTTTATTGTTTCACTCCCAGTTTCCTAATGGTAAGGGAGTATTGTTCACTCTGGTAACCTTTTAAGATAACTGCTATTGCGTTATCAGGCACAAAAAACTGTTGTATATTTTTTTGTCCTTTGTCATTAGTTCTTTTTTTTCTTTTCCTTTCCAATTTCAGGTAATCCAGTTTTCCCTGAGAGACTATGTGCAGTATTGGTATTACACGCTAAGTGATGATGAATCCTTTCTTCTGGAAATTAGGCAGGCTCTTCAGTATGCACTTGTTCAGTTTTCTGCCAGGTAAGGTTTATTTTTATTTAAATCAATATACTGTGAATTGTATGGTAGTAGATAAATGATTAAGTTTATCTACTAGCATAGTTCAGTGCCCTTTACAGTAAGAACATGTAAAAATTTAGGATTAGATTGTGAGAAGTACAGTCTTTTGCTGATCACTTAGGGAAATAGTGGAGATGATGGTACTTGTAGTCACGATCTTTTGCAAAATGGCCATTTCAAAATTTAGATTAATGTCTAAATCACTGAACTGCCTTCTTTTTTTTTTCTTTTTTGCAACTTAAGCATTAAGTTTGTGAATCATGGCCTCTTTGTATTGAGGTCTGTTTCATGTACAGAGTAGTGCTACTCCCAAGGTAAGTCAATCTGAAAGTCTGAATTCAACACATGTATCACCTCAAATGATTTTTAGAAGTGGTGTGGCTCTTCAATATGTAAGAACAATGGGTGATTTAAGAAGAATAGTAGTCTGTGGAATGAAATGGAATGCCACACATGCAAATACTTTTTTTAACACAGGATTGATTCAGAACAAGTGGGTAGTTTCTTATTTACCCCTTATTTCTACTGCTGTTCCCCGACTTCCTGCTACTTGATTAAGCAGCTTGTCTGGGAAATTCACTTATTTAGCATGGCTGATTTCTCAGCCCAGGTACCACGTGTCTTTATGTCCATATACGCATTTATTAAAGTTTTTATTTCTGGTACTCATCCCACTGTGCTTATTGTTACCTGCTTTCTCTGCACAAGAGGTTGTTCGTCACTTTTTAGCAATTTTAAGGTGTTGTTATCCCCTCCCTCTTGAAAATGGAGGTTAGTGTGCTTTTCTGACAGTGAGAGTCAAAGATAGAGAGCTGGGTTTAATAACGAAAAGTTAATTATAATATAATCTTACTAGTAGTAAAATAATGACAATCGTAGGAAACAGTATTGAAATAGTGAAAGCTATGCTAAATAAACTGTGTTACAGCAGCCAAACTTACGATTGCATGAAATGGACCTGGCTACCCAGCTTCAGTGTTTCTTTGTTTAGCAAAGTTACTTCATTGGACAGTGTCAAACACTGAGTTTGTATCAAAGTAGGTCAGGTTCTAGCAAGTTTATTTTTCTTTCCGGCAGTACTATAGCTCTTCAAAAATAGTCACTGCTCCTGTGCAGTTGTGTTCTGCTGTACAAAGCAAATCAATTTCACTGGCCTGCAGCAACTCTTTGTCTGCAGAAAAAATGATGTAGTGTATTTATAATGCCTGTAGTTGGATATAGCTGAGGCAGTTGAGATTAGAACCATCGCCTATAGTTTCATTCAGCCTGTCAGCTTCTGGGGAGAATGAGTACAGTGAGAATTTTTTGTTCCCTGAGGGCTGCAGCTTTGGGAGCCTGGTGTAAGGCTGCCACCCAGTGGTTTTGTGCTGTTCTGTCTTGTGTGGATGGGGGATCTGGATCAAACCATAGGAATGGTTTGATCGACTGCCCTTTGGGATAGCTCTGCTTCTTCTTGATGAAAGAAGAGTAGGTAAGGGAACAAACACAACAAAAGGAAATGTTGTAGAAGGATTCCTGCTATAAAAAAGTGGGCATCTTGAGAGAGGTCAGGCGATAAAACACTTAATGCAGGATGAGAGCTATTACTAGCATCAATATTCATTGAACCTATAACGCAAAAATCACATTTTTAGTTTGCCTAGTTAGGCCAGATATCATAAAAATTTCTCTATCCTTTTCACACCACTAAGGAAGTCATTTTATGTAAATCTAACAGTGACTATTTTCTAACCTAAACCTATATGTGTTGTTGGAAGAGTATGCTAAGTACCTCATCTAAGCTGTGGAGTCAAATGTTGATAATATTAGAGTGCATTTAGTTTCATGTAAAATGTGTGTTTTCTCAGTGGTACATTTTCTTCAAATTCAGAGGAAAATTATTTTGATTAGATGCCTTCCAAAATGGTAGGAAGTATGGCTGAAAAAGACCTGGAGAGTATTTTAGTTTTACATTGTAAACTGTTTATGTCAGGACTTCTCACAGATATTTGACAATGTCATGAATCAGAACACTATTCCAGATGCAAGTGTTGACTTTCAGCTAAATCAAACATTAATATTAATATGGTGCAGGAGTGATATTTTACAATATCTGTTTTTTCAGTGGATAGGCAATTAGGAGACTGATTTATTTCTTTGCTTTTGCATGTTTACTATCAGTGTGGCTCTTGGCAGGAAGGAAGGAGAAGCAGAAATTTATTATTGTTCTTTGTGTTCAGAATAAAATAACTCATTTCCGTGGATGTCCTTTACTAATAGGTCAAAGGAAACAGACTGGCAGCCTTATTTCACTACACGACTTGTTGATGACTTTGGCACTCATCTTCGAGTTTTCAGAAAAGCTCAGCAAAGGATAGCAGAGAAAGGTGATCAGATGAAAGGTAAAGTGAAATATTTTTTATTTGAGTCTGAGTAGGCTGGTATCTTCTGTGTGTGAAATACAGTTAGCCTTATTTTATAATTCAAGTTTGCTCTCAAGTTTTCAGTCTTGACAAAAACATGGTTTTTTTAATCTTCTTTTGCATAGATCAAGCTGAGGAACTTGTAGATACATTCTTTGAGGTTGAAGTTGAAATGGAAAAAGAAGTCTGTCGTGATCTAGTCTGCACTTCTCCCAAAGATGAAGAAGGTCTCTCAATATTATCTTCTGAGTAAATATTTTAGTATGGGAGACTAAACTAAAATACTAACAGTTGTGTTCATAATATGAAATGCATTAAATCTTAGCATGTGACTTTCAGAGTGTGGTTATTTACCATACATATATATTTCCTCTGGTTTGTACATAGTAATGCTATAATTAAAACAAAGCACGTACATATGTAAGTCTTCCTCCTTTCATTGGATGAATTTTAAGATAGAAATATTTTTTCCTGGGAGGGAGGGGATGGTTTTGCAGATTCTTACTGCTCTTTGTTAGATATGCCTTCCTTACCACTATTCTGTAGTCTTCCTTCAAAAAACACTATCTCTTTTGGCAAAGTGTTGAAGGAGGGGGGGGAAAAAAGCGTATGTGTAATGTAAGGAAAATGCATTAGAGTTAGGTTGTTGGGAGTTTTTTTTATCTTGGAATTTGGCTTTTGTTGTCTTGGGTTTGAGGTAGATCTTTCTCATCAGTGATGCTTATATTCCATCTGAAAGTTGCTACTGTGATGCTTGGACTGTAAGAGATAAATGATTATATACTTGAATTCAAAATTAAGGATTTATCTATGGGATTTGATAATATTAGGTAAGATATGAAGTAAAAGAATATGAAATTGTGCTGAGGGGTTTTTGTTTTCCTTCTCTAGGATTCCTAAGGGATCTGTGTGAGGTTTTACTGTATATATTGCTACCTCCTGGAGACTTCCAGAACAAGATCATGCGATACTTTGTCAGGGTAAGTACAGACTCTAAAAGCCATCCCAATTCTTTGGTTTAATGTCAAAAAAATTTTTTTAGATCTAAACTGCTGCTCTTATTTTCTAAAATTGATCTAATTTAATATTAGGGTATTTTAAAAGCTGTAGAGTCTTGATAAGTATTTAATAGCAGTGAACAGTTTGTGCGAAATGTTTTTGGAGGTTCTTTCAGCTCTACCAACATGAGAAAAGCATTAGAAAATGGATGTTGTTTTTCATGAGGTTGTTTTTTCTTGGGGAGGTTTTTCTTGTAATTTGTTGTAATTACAAATTGCATTTGTAATGTTAATTGGAAGAGAATGTGGTAGTGCCTATTAAATTTTTTCTGTAATTACACTTTTGTGTTTTAAGCTCTACGCAGTGATGTTTAAATTGTTGCAGTTATACTAGCTTTATGAGTAAGTGTATAAAATAATCTATTATCTTTTGTTTTTTAGGAAATCCTCTCCCGAGGAATTCTTCTTCCATTAATAAACCAGCTCAGTGATCCTGATTATATTAATCAGTATGTCATATGGATGGTAAGATTTAAAATGTTTAAAATTAATTATATTTCCAGAACATTTTCTTATAAAGCTTTACTTGTGTTCCCTATAATCATGATGGACAGATGTTTGGTATTAGCATTACCACTGGTTATGTTGGCAGAGACAGTGAACTTTATATTACATTTTATACACACATAAAGACACAGAATCTATATTATCCACACTCCTCATTTTGACTGTTCAGTAGAAGCTGCCTGACTGAGGACAAATGTATGACAGAATGTAAAGTTCACTCCTCTGACTGTTCTGCTTGGCTGTTCGGGAAGTATGGTAACAGTGGAAGTGTTTTCCCCTGACTGTGTTTACAGTTTGTCCTTTCAAGCTTAAGAGGCCTCAAGAATGAAAACTAGTAAGATTTACTTTCTGCTAAGGAATTGCAGAGCAATTGTTTTAGGACTGTTTGTATTAACCCTAAATAATTCAACTGAATGGGAAGAAACAAATTTTTTACTTTGATAACTCTCTAATGCACCCGCAAGAAAAGCCCCATAACTTTTAAAAGTCATATTGTATAGTAAAGCTAACATAAATAGAATAATTGTGCTTTAACTAACATTACTGATTCTTTGCAGAGCAAGTTAATATTTACTCTTATACTTTATTATCCTTTATAGTTCATGAATCAATTTTAATTTCCCCCCCTAACTTCTCTCTTTTTATTCGTAGATTTTAATCTTACAGTGTACATTCAAATGCTATACTGAAAATACCGTTCCATTTCAAAGTTCTTGTTATGTATGGAATATGGAATGGATTCAAGTGCACGTGTACAATGTTTCCTTCACTCCAGCCTCCTCTATTTCATGTAAAAGTTTGCATGCTGCTATTCTACAGGAACCTAGCTTTAATAAGAAAAAATATTGCTCATCTGGACCAGAATTCTCAATTTTTGATTCCCTTTTCCTTCTACGCATGTTCTTTATTTATTTACCGAGCACTGCCCCTGGCTGCGTCCAGAGATAGGATTCTGAGTTTTTTATAAAGCTTTCTGTTGTGATGGTGATGTCCCAAATAAGTAATTTTCAAAATTGCTTTCTGAGATGAAGAAGCAAATGTTCTGGGCAAAAGATAAGGAAAAAATTTAATACAAGTCTTATGAAATGGAGATTGTTGCAGAAATTAAGGTCAGAAGCAGAGATGACTGAAATAAATCCTGGCTCCTTTTGGAACCTTTGACATAAAGTCAGACTTGAATGAAAAAATCAGTTTCTGAAAAAGAGAAGTTTAATTCCAGGTTTCTAGGCATACCACAGTTCAATACTAATTCTGTTGCAATAAAATATAAAGCTTCCGTATAAAATTAGAAGTTAATTCAAACTTCTCTCTTCACTGTGAAATTAACATTTTTACAAAATGTTTGAAGTTCAAGTATTCCTTGTACTCTTACTTATAAAAGGAGATTTCTAGGGAGATTTTTCCATTAACTTTGATCAATGGTATCCAGTCTTCATTCTTTCTGCTTCGTGCAACTCATGGAAATGCACTTCTGTGGTACAGACCAAGTATTACATTTCCATATCAAAGTAAGCATTTTTAAGAGATGTAGGTGAAGTGACTTTTTTGGCTTCAGATGGTAAAGACAACATTAGAACTCAACCCTAAGCACCTGCGTGCACGTGTTGTAAAGCTGCCAGCCTTCCCCTGATCTCCATGCTGCATTCACAGCACAGTTTCCAGTGATCTTGGCAGCGCAGCAGGCTTCCTTCACTTGCACAAATTCCTTTGAGTCCCTAGAGCAGGTTCACTCTCTGCCAATACTGGTAAAATAGTATGTATTTAATTAGCTTAGTAGTATTTGCCAGGGTATCTGAATTAGGGTTCCAGAGCAGAGTCATTTACTTGTTTTTCCCCTCAGTAGGTTATGATTACATTGTAGAATGTTTTAACTCTTTTTGTAATTTTGTATCTTAAGAAGCCATTACTCTGGGAGTGTGTATACTTGCATGGGATCTTGGTAAAGCTGAACCCTTTCAGTGGTCTCACCGTTTTCTGCCCACTTAGCTTAGGAGATAATATAAGAAGAAGATGAATTAGATTTTGGAGAAGATCTTAATTAAGAACATTGATGGATTGTCCATGTGTCTGGGTTGTACTTCTTGAGAACAGAAAGTGATGGTGTGAAATAGGTTTTGACTGTGCATACTTTTTCTTTCTTAGTTCATGTAAAATTTCAGTACCAAAAGGAAGATTTAGAAACATCAAAATCATTTTCAAAATTCCACTTTGCAGTGCTGTATCAAACTAGTTCACATGAAGAAAAATCATGTCTTGTGCTTTTAGCTGTTTTGCATTACTTACACTGTAAAACTTTGTGTTTCAGATTCGTGATTCCAACTGTAACTATGAGGCCTTTATGAATATTATTAAATTAAGTGATAATATAGGAGAGTTGGAAGCAGTGAAAGATAAAGCAAGTGAAGAGCTGCAGTATCTTCGATCTCTAGATACAGTGGGAGATGGTTAGTGCTGCATGGTTTTGCAAAATATTAAACGCATTTACCAGCATGATCTCTGTAGAATATTGCAACAATTAGAAAATAAAAGCTCTGATGCAGCATAGTATAAAGTATTTTATTTAAAAAAAAATAAATTGCATAAGAAGTGTTAAAACACAAATTTTCATTTTCGTAAGTGTTTTGTTGGTTGGCGTGTGTTTGATTACTTTTTGTAAGTATAGAGTATTTGGTTAGCTAAATGCATTTTAGTTAAATCAGAACTGCCTGACGGTTCTGAATTTCAGTAATATTTAAGGTATTAATCAAACCTGGTAGTCAGTTAACCATTAATCTGAAAAAGGGAAGAGAAAAATATTTCTTCTTGTTCACTTCCATCAGTGAGGTATTTAAACTGAAAAAAATCCCCAAGCCTTCATTTAGTTATCTGCATTGCTTAATTGTCTTTTTTTTGCTTTCAGATATCAACACTATAAAAAATCAAATAAACAGTTTATTATATGTTATTAAAGTATGTGATTCAAGAATTCAGAGGTTGCAGTCAGGAAAAGTAAGTGTTTTAAATTTTTTTTAGTTTCGAAAGAGTGAGGTTGCAAATGACTGACTAGTTGTTTGGTTTCCATGTTTGATAACTCTATCTGTTTGATAGAGTTGGTATGTTTGGCTTTACTTTTTGACTCTCTTAATTTGGCCTGGGTGTGGTTCCAAGATAATGTGATATTCTGCATATATTGACTATTAAAATGATTAAGCATTCTATAGGTGGACCTGAAGGCATTATTGTAACAGCAAGAAATGTCATATTGGCAGAAAAAAGTGTGACAGAGATGAATTTAAGTTGTGGTGAGCTGCAGCCCATCAAAAGCTGAAATTAGTTCTTGTTAATTAATTCTCTGCCACTGTCTCTGTTGATGAGGGATTTGGGGTTAATTTGACCTGTAGAGCATTACATGAACAGCAGTTTTAAAATCCACCTTATCATGTAGCCAAATAGCTGCAGCCCGTTTTGAAGACAAATAATTATGGGAACATGACCTTCTAATCTAGACCTTCATTTATTAGTGATTGTGAAAATAGCTAATCATTGAGATGCTACTTTATTATATGTAATTTTTCTTATCCTATCTGTTTTGTGGTAAGTTTAGGTTTTAAAATTTAATGTAAAAGAAGCCTATGAACACACTGAACTGTGTCTTACAGGAAATAGATACTGTGAAACTGGCAGCAAACTTTGGAAAACTTTGCACAGTCCCTCTGGACCATATTCTGGTAGACAATGTTGCACTACAGTTTTTTATGGGTAAGTGTTAATTTGTCTGATGTATTTTATTTATAAAGAATATGCTAACTCACAGGACTGTGTACTTGGAATTGCTAAATGTCAGTAGTGAGAATATCCATCAGTTTTGTCGGTGGTTATAGTCCTTTTAATGCAGTAGATGGAAACGGTCCAGGAAGTTCCTGGAGCTCATGGAAGATACTTCCTGACACAATTGGTGAGTCAGCCAACCTAGAAAGGCACCTGTCTGAACCTGTTGTTTGCAGACAGGGTGATGTGATAGTTGGAGGCTGTCTTGGGCATGAAATGAACACCCTCGGTCAGTTTGCCGATCATACTTCAGCTGGGCAGGAGTCTGCTGGAGGGCAGAAAGGCTCTCTAGAGGGAAGAAGGCTGGAGTGATGGTCCAAGATCAATTGTATGGGATTCAAGGCCAAGTGCCAGGTCCTGCACTTCTGTCAACCCCAGGCAACACTACAGGCTAGGGGCAGGGTGTCTGGAAAACTGCCTGGCAGAAAAGCACCTGGGGGTGCTGGTTGACAGCAGCTAAATATGAGCCAGAAGTGAGCCCAGGTGGCCAAGAAGGCCAATGGCATACTGGCTTGGATCAGCAATAGTGTGGCCAGCAGGACCAGGGCAGTGGTGAGGCCACACCTCAAATCCTGTGTTGAATTTTTGGGACCTTCACTACAAGAAAGACATTGAGGTGCTGAAGCACAGGTCTTAGGCAGAGTGGTTGAAGGAGCTGGGGTTCTTTAGGCTGGAGAAACGGATGCTCAGGAGGGACCTTATTACTTTCTACAACTACCTGAAACGAGGCCGTAGTGAGGTGGAGACTGGTCTCTTCTCCTAGGCAGCTAGCAACAGGGTAAGAGGAAACTGCTTCAAGATGTGCCAGATGAGGTTTAGATTGAGTATTAGAAAACATTTCTTCACCAAAAAGGTGAAGCATTAACTTGACAGGCTGCCCAGGGAAGTAGTTAAGTCACCATGCCTGGAGGTATTTAAAAGACATGTAGATGTAGTGCTTAGGAGCGTGGTTTAGTGGTGGACTTGGAAGTGGTAGATTGGCAGTCTTGAACATCTTTTCCAACCTAAATGATCCTATGATTCTAAGAACCTGCTTTTTAAAAATTCGGTTTGAACTTCATTTGTATCATGCTGTACAAACCTGTTATATTCACGTGGTAACAGTGGATTCTCTTCTTACATGTGCATGTGAGGATTCAGTGCTTCGTTCCTAGACTTTGCTCTCACGTTTTTTTAGTGATTATTGCCAATGTGTATATAGTATGTTTTTAATTGACTGTATATGGTAAGTATTCCAGATGTATAACCAGCTCCTGGTGTTCATTTGTAGTCAACATCACAGAGAATTCCTATTCCAGGATGTACCACAGTAACCAGGGTCGTGTGGTGTCTGTTTTCTGTAGATTACATGCAGCAGATTGGTGGCCAAGCACATCTGTTTTTCTGGATGACAGTGGAAGGATACAGGGTTACAGCACAGCAACAGCTGGAGGTACTTCAAAGCCGGCAGAAAGATGGAAAACATCAGACTAATCAGACCAAGGGTCTATTAAGAGCAGCTGCATTTGGAGTTTATGAGCAATATTTATCAGAAAAGGTAGGAATAACTTAATTCTGAAATATTTGGTGTTTATTCTTTGTTCAGATACTTCTTTGCAGTTATGACTAAGTTAATATAAAATGGTTGTTATATAGCACAAGTTGCTTACATGTTGACATTTACACTATTACTTGTGTATCTTCTCTCTCTCCTTATGTCAAGCAGTAAGAAAGTCTTCCTCTTTTGTGTTCCCCCCATTTTAAAGGCTCATATTGCCACTGACTGTCCTGTCAAAAGCACTGAACGTGTTCCTGAGAAGTTGACTTTTTAGAATAGACAAACTAGAGACAATGCAAAGACAGAATAAAAGTGTCTTTCTGCATATGCTGTCCTTTTCCTTCCTTTTATTCTGCCCTCCACCCTTGCCTTGCCCCCTTAAGAAGTGTTTATACAAAAATGGAACCGAATATTTGTCCAAACTTGGATTAAGATTGAGTTATCAAATGAAATCGCTTCCCGTGCCTCTCTACAACTGTTTGTGTAAATTGCTCAAATATCACCATTGGATGTCTTGCAACAGGCAGTAATGGATTCTCTGTGAAAGAAACCACTCGTCAACTTGTATTCACAAAACATCTTTCTTCTTAATTTGTGTGTGCAGAAAATTCACCTCTCACTCAGAAATGGGCAGAGTTAACAAACTGTTAGCCTTTCCTCAGATGTTTCAGGACTTTATCCTGTTACTTTTTTATTGGCTTGTTCTTAATTTCTGAATCTAAATCTTTTTTCAAAAATAAAAACTGTTTTTAAGTCTGAGTAAATCTCATTTAGGTACTGCTTCAAAATGTTTACACAATTTTTTTTGAGGCAATTCCTAGTGTTTAATTGTGAAACTTCGAAGTTTTAATACAAACTCTGAACTTAATTTGGGGCTGGAGGGGATCTGACTCCTGTTGTATGTTCTAGACAGTTATAGAGATATTTGTGAAGAAGAAATTTAATTTACTTAGAGAGTTGCAGCATTGCATTGGATTTTATTTGTGAAAGTAGAACTTTCTTAATTTTATGCTGCAAAAGTTGATTTAGATCTCTATGACAGGCATCTCCAAGAGTTAATATTGATGACAACTTAGTAGCAAAACTTGCAGAAACACTGAACCATGAGGATCCAACACCTGAAATCTTTGATGACATTCAGAGAAAGGTATACTCTATTGTCCTTTATTTCATAAGAACTGTTAATGCTATAGAGTATAAAACATAATTACAGATACTAAAAAAGAAGGAAGTAAAACACCTAAAACCTGTGTTACCATTTTTCTATTCTATGGAAAACACACTCTAAATTGTCAGCTTTTGCTTTGCTGTTTGTTAGCCCATAGTTTTCAAAGCAGTAGACAGGAGTAGGTGTCCTGTATGAACCTAAATATGAAGCACAGTTTAGAGCTATCATATTTTTATTTGTGTTAATGCACCAATTTAAGAAAAACATTATGAGTAGACTAAATAAGACGTACCATTTTCGTCCAGTTTTACTTCTCTTTTCCAAAGGTGAATGTAATGGTCCCATATTAAATTCTATAGTTGTTCCCAGAAATTATTCTGGCTGATCTGTTTCTGCAAACTTGCCCAGTGAAGCAGCAAGTACGGATGAAAAAACCAGTATTTTTACTACCTGCATATGTAGACTTTATCACTCAAGTCTAATATATGTATTTTAAAAGGAAAAGTAAATGATTGATATTCTGGCAGTAACTTACATACCCAGTCTGAAATATTTTTTTTTTTTTTTAGATCATTACTTTAATGTTCTCATTCATGCTAAAAATTAGTGATATGAGCTGTAGAACTTAGAATCACGCTGTTGTATTTGAGGCTCACATTTAAGACTAATGAACACCTTGTGAAATCTGTGTTGCTCAAAGTAAGTTAAGGGCCTTGCTTGTGAATTCTGCTGAAGAGTATAAATTTCCCATGTGTTACAAAAGAAATGAACTTCCTCAAACATGGCTGAATTGGGTTTCTTTTCTATTTGTACCAGATGATAGTACTTGAACAGTGATGCATGATATACGTTGTATAGGCTGTGAAGGTAAATTGTTTGAGCTGGTGTGGTTAATTCTTTGAGTGTTAGGGCTATATTGTATTGGCTAAACTGGAAATTGTCGCAAAGGTCACGTATGGTATCTTCCTTCCCTTTCTTTCCCTCTTCTCACCTCCTGCCCTAAGTATTTGCAGGTCTATGTTTATGGTTTATCCACAAGGAAGGACTGAGATAACCTTTTATTAAATGGATAAAGACCAGATAGGTTTATAGTGCAATTGGAAGGGTTAAGAGCAGAGGACAGAAGCATTTGCAGCTGTTGTGCTATTTCCCTTCCTAGATGTGCACGACTGAGTAGTTAGATATTTTCTGAGACTGTGTTATACTTCTGGCACAATGAGTTCTCAGAACCTTTTCGTTAAGTCAGAGACACGTATGCACAGATACTTCTTGTTCAAGTAAAATTTATGAAAACTAGTCTGGTCAATTGAAAAATGGAAAAAGTGTTTCTGAAGTTAGCGTTTTTGTTTCAATAAGGTGTATGAGTTGATGCTGCGAGATGAGAGGTTCTACCCTTCGTTCAAGCAGAATGTGTTGTATGTGCGTATGTTAGCCGAGCTGGATATGCTGAAGGATCCCAGTTTCAGAGGATCAGATGATGGTGAAGGAGGTGAGCTCTGTATCTCTAAAGGGTATTTCCTGGGACCATTCTTTTCTCTGCTTTAAAACGAAAATAAAATAATTATCCACACAGTTTTTAGAAAATTAAATACTTCCTATGGTGTCTCTGATATTTAAATTAATATTTCTTGCTTGTGCTTTTGTGTGTAAATTGTTTTAGGACTCACACAGGGTTTTCCTTGTAGTAAGTTTATTAATCTCATAGAAATTCTTGTCAGGTCTTGGTAACAAGTTTGTCATTTAAACAAATAGGCAATTCTTCCATTCTACTTTCTTCTTTTAAAGTATTTAAAGCTCTTCAATATATTGTGGTCTTTTAATACATAACTCTACTCCTCTCTGGAAATAGAAATGGAAAGTATACATAGGAGATGCATCTTTCTAAAGCAAGTAAAATCATTGTTCTTGTTAACTGAAGTACAAATCCAGTGGAAATTTTTCACTATTAAACTAGCTCCTTAATGAAGCAGTATCAGTGGAGATATAAACTTAAAAAAATGTTATCTGAAGTATTTATTTAGGATCTGTATCTTTATAAACTTATATTTCTTTAGGTATCTTTATTGGAAATTTGAAACGCTTGCATGTTGCGTGCAGCATTTGTCCAGTGCCAAAGTTGTCCTTCCTTTTTCCATAATGTTTTGTGGATGCATTTTATTTATGTGTGGCCCTACAATGGGGGAAAATCTTCTAACCTGTTTTTTCCTTTTCTTTTCCTCACTGCTCCCAGAATCTTTTAATGGGTCTCCTACTGGCAGCATAAATCTGGTAAGTGCTTGGATTTTTTTTTTAATTATTTTTTTCTCCTCAACAGTAGAGAAAGAGTGATAAAACAGATTAACTTATGTACATTACAGTTTTACTTCACTGCAGTTGAATTTCTGAAAAAGTTCTTGAATCAAATTGAAACACACAGGTTATTAATTACTCTGTAAGATAAAACTTCTCCTTTTGTCTTTTCCCACGTTTGATGAAATTTTACATTGTTTCTCACAGAAACAGTTAATTTATGGAAAGCGTCAGTTTATATCCCTGTTTGGTTTTATTAAATAGATATAAATTTGGGGTTACATAGTAATAGGTGAAAACAAATCCTTGAAGGATTAAATTCAAATAGACTGTAAAATGTGCAATTTATTACATTTTTGTTGGTTGATTTTTTTTTTTTTTCTCATTAAGGCTTGATTTGGAAACATTAAAGTATCTGGAGTTCATTCCAGGCATCAGTCTTTGTTTTTTAATCTGACCAATTTCAAGTTCAATTTTGTAAGTGGTTCTTGACCTGTGTCAGTTTGTCAAAACCTTTCCTTCGTTAAATGAGCGTACCTAAACCAAAAATGCAAATACAGTTACTTAAAAAGGAAAAATCATAAAAAGTTTGATATCTATCCTCCCCATGTTTCTGTAGACAGTGTGTAGCTGAGCCACAAGGTGCAGAAGGTTCAGTTGAGCATATCAGAGTATGTTTCCAAACGTTTTAGTTTTGTGAAGGTTTACATAGAGATTTACAATCTACATGCAATTTCCTGACTTGCATGATGCCTGGGCCCTTCTAGTTTGTTCTTGGAAGGTGCTATAGCTCCTTAGGAGTTTTACTGCATTTGATAAGATCCTGCTTGCATGCAAAAGGAATGAAGGATTCTGAAGGAATACACGTAACATTAATGTAAATGTATTTCGGTGTGGGGGTTGGTTGTTTATGGGGTTTGGTTTTTTGTGGGTTTTGGGTGTTTTTTCATTTAAATTGGGATTTTCTTTCCTACTATTTTCCTGTTGTTTACATTTTGAAATGCAAAGAAAAAGGGAGGTGTTTAGCTGATACAATTTATGCAAACTCCTGGTAGATGCAGAAGAAAAACTTAATTTAGCCATGTTTTTTATGAATTTACATACAATTCTGGTAACTTTTCACAAGAGTCTTTTAACTGACTAATCTCTTTAAAAGATCTTTCAAATATCTTTCTAAGTACTCTTTCTAATAATGTTGTGACATATCAGAGTTAATTTTATGGATTTGTCATTGTGGTGGCTCATCTGGCTGGTGGTTATCTGCTGCTTCATTTCATGTGACTTTCCAAGCTAAGTTAGAAAGTCCTAAAGTCTTCATCAAGCACTGTTACAATACAAATAGGTATTTTCATGGGACTCTTCAAAGTCTTGACTTTTGTTTTTGTTGTGACAAGGGTATTTATAGAATACTACATTTATTCAAAAGAGTTAGGAACGTTCTAGCAGAAATACATAAGTAAATTTCTCTTTATGCAGAACTACTTTTGCTTTTCTGTAGTCCATATTGTTCAGAAAAGAACAATATGGACCACACAAAAGTAGTCCAGGTGTTCAGTGCTTTTACAGGTGTTTGAATACTGGTAGATTAGTTTTTGCTGGCTGAATTCCATGTCAAGTGTAAATTTCTGTACACATAGTTTGACTCCCTTGTGTTAGTCCGTTACATAAGAAAAATAGACCTTGGAGAGGTTACTTCAATGGTCAGGGAATTTCTGTACTTGTAGCTAATGACAATGTATTAAATAAGATTGAGTTGTGATATGATGTGATATTTTTAGGTTTTTAATTAACTTGTGCTCCTGTGAATGTATTTAATGGCAGAGATACTAGCTCATATTAAATGTCTGTCTGTTTTGTTATCTGTTCAGGTTTCAACATTTTAATTTACTTGTATTAATTGTTGCTGTATAGTGCCTTGCCACAGCAGTTGAGTGTTTCCTAAAGTTTGTATTGTAAAATAAATTGCCTGCAGTTCATACTTCCACTGGAAGAATTTGGAAGACAGGCTCAAAACTGTTTTGAGGAAAAGTTGTTGTACCAAAATATCTTAATTTCTGCCTTTTGATTTGATACATTACTATATTAAATCAGTAGGTCACATTTTGGGAGTATAAAACCACTGTTAATATTTATAGACTTGCAGATTTTCTCTAAAGGATCCATAATGGGAGCTTTGCACTGAGTAAATAGAAGAAGTTACACCAGTGTTACCTATCCAAGACCTTAAAGGGCAGCAGAAGTGGCCGGGTTGAACTTTTGGCAGTCATTAGCTTGAACCCCAGTCAGTAATCACAAAGAAATCTGAACTTGAGTGACAGTGAAGGGAAGCAGGAAAACAAGAAGTAATTATGCCTTTAAAAAAATACAACCGTACCTTAATGTCCGTATTTTGTAGCAAACAAAATGCTTGAGCAGTTGACAGTTACTTGTCTTCTTTTATAACATCACATCCCTTCTATCTTATTGATAATCAAATCTTAGAGCTTTCAGAATACGAAGTACTTACTTTATTCAAGCTTCCACAAATGCCTGCTGTTAGCCAGTCTCAGGTGATATTCTGCTTCTAAACTGGACACTGCAATATAGAGCAGCACAATTTGCAGGGTCATTGCTGTCCAAGGGACTTGCTCAAGAATGGCCTAAGTCAGAGTCCTGTGTCCAACAATTGACTGAAAGCAAGTGTAAAGATTAAAGGAACAGCCTACTTATGGTGCTACTTTACCAGAATACTCTCTAGCATCCAGTAACTTAAAGATTGGGAAGTTCTTGAGGTAAAGATGATGTCTACTGTCAAAATATTTCTGCATAAATTCATCTGTTCTGCCATTCGACAGACATAAACTTTTAGCACTATAGAATGTAGTGGCAAAACAGATTTCCCAAAAGGGCTTTTCTTTCTTCTACCTTCTCTCAGTCTGGGACCTTAGTACTTTAAGTCTACAAGCTGTGTGATAAAGATATTCAGGAGACTCCCTACTGTAACATGTATTCAGACACTTTAAAGCTGCCTTCTATTCGGTACCTAGACTTTATCACAGAAATGTTATTTCCCTTGCCTTCTGTAGTAGACATTTAGGCAGAGACTGGCTGAGGTGGTTGAGGTAGAGAAGAGCCATTCCTTGTAGAGAACTAGAGGAGGAAGGAGTGGAGTATTATGTTGGGATATTGTGGAGTTGATGAAGAAGGAGCAAGAGCAGAGTCTTTAAATAAGTCATGTTTTCAAGTCCAGCGTATCTTTTGGTTATAATCTCATATATTGTTCTATGTTTAAGAATACAGAGTAGATTTAGAAACTGAATTGATGTAGGTAGAGTTTTAGTTTGATACGGGTATGGCACTGCTAATCAGTAAGTCCCATTCTAGGTAACTTTTTGTGGTAAGTCACTATTGAACCGGCTTGGTTAAATTATACAAGATGGCAGATAGCTATATTTATTCTGAATGTGTTTCTTTGAAGAATTTTAGAATTCTGGAGAAAAATACATAAAGTAACTGGGATCCCAGTGCCTGTGAATTCTACTTAGGTAGCTCCAACTCTTTTTTTTTTAACCTGGTAATTTAAGATTAGGATGCGTAATGGCCCATCCTCTGTTTTTTCAGTTGAGTCTGCAAGTCTTTCAACAGTCTTGATTATGTTAAATCTTAGTAATCAGATGTATTAATTTTAACTAAAAGCAAAGCTTCTCTAAAAGACCCATTAGGCTTCTTTTGATCCCAGTAATTATTAGATATCGAGACAGAGCATTAACTAGCTGAGGATGTACCTGTTCATTTTTTACGATGGAAAGTATTCCTGAGAAAAATGTTGGCTGGTTTTTTTTACATAAAGCAGAAAAACTTCTGGTTTCTACTGCTGTGTAACATCTATGCAGTGTGTAAAGACATTTGAAAGAAAACAGAATGATGTGACGGTAAAAACTAAAAGACCTGTTAAACAACATCTGTATCTCCTCAGTTGCTGGGAAGATTTTCTGCTTTAGGTCTATTTTTTTTTTTTCTTTCCTAATGCTCAGTAAAAGACCATTTGTAGCTGTACTTCCATTAGAGTTGAGATATCAAACCAAAGTGGCAAATATGTTTGATCAAATATGAGTGGTCACAAAACTATGTGTGAAAATGATGGGGGAAATGAAAGGCCCTATATTGTGCAAAAGAACAGCTTTGGTAACCAGGTAGTACAAACACCTGCATTGTTACAGTGCACTAAGCTTTTAGTGTAGTGAACTGGAAGTTTGAAAATTAGATTAATCAAAACACTTCTCAAATACAATGTATTTCTGATCATATTTTTTCCCATTTTTTCCTCCTCCATTATGTCCCCCACTCTGCAGTCCTTAGATGACCTTTCAAATGTCCCTTCTGATGAGACAGTTCAGCTCCATGCATACATCTCAGATACTGGTAAGTGAATCTGTTATGTCTGCTTACTTTTTTCCCACCATTTACTTTGAGTTTTGTAATATTACAGGTCCTTGAAATCCTGATTTTCTCTTTTTCTGACCTCATAAAACATTTGAATTCATATTTTCCATTAAGTCCTTGTGGAAATCTTTACACTATTTCTTCTGTAGGTCACAGACTATGTATCTGTAGTTAAAGTGTCATTTAATTTTTATGGTTTATGGTATTATTATTATTTTTACTGCTTTTATTGCTGGAGAATCATTCATTAAACTTAATATTGAGTAGGATTTATTTTAGCAATTATTTAAAAAAATTCTGAAAGGCATCTCTCTTTCTAGTCACAAAGTTATAATGTTTGACTGTTTGATTTTCTTAGTATAATATTTTCCCTTATTCTTTGTGCTTCCTGACTTAGTTTAAGGAAGTGACTTCTGTCCTTATGGTGATGGCATTTTTGGTTATCTTTTAAAAAACTTTGTCTAGAAAGAAATTACTTTTCTTTATTACATGAGAGTAAATAAAAAAATCTCAGCTATTATTTGCAAATACTCTAGTTAAATGAGATTGCATTGGGTAATTAAATAGTGATCTTCAGATACTTTTTTTAGTAGATTTTACTATGCAACACACTTTTAAATCTATGCATTTATATGGTGGACACATGCTGTCAGCAAGCATTCAGCTACTTTACATTTTAATTAAACTTATTCCAACTCAGTGTGAGAGCAGTGTGCAATCCAAGTGTCATGGTAGTCAGTCCTCGGGGAAAGGGGAAAATAAGAATCAAATTCTGCTTTTTTGTTAAAATGACGTGATACTTCTTTTCTGAATTAAATGTAGAAGTTTCATCTTTTTGACTTAAGAAAAAAAGGTAAACTTAGAACGACACGAACTGTAAAATTTATAGATGGCAGTCTGTATGGATAACTATCAGCCTGACTCTGTGAATACATAATGCTCCAGGTGTAACAGGAGATATGTACAGGTTTGTATTGCAAGATAGTATTAAACTGCATCTGTGAGCAGGTTCTTTTTCTCTGCCAGTTAATATCCTTTACTGTGCTTGAAGGTTGTATACAAGCAGGATTATATCTGTGTGTTGCAGAATTCACATTGTCTTGGGTTGCAAAATAAATACTAATTAAGAGGCTAAGACATAAGGGGCAGCAGAACTTCTTTCTTTTTCTGCCTGAAGTCGTTCTCCTAAAGGTGCCACTTAGCAGTGCCCCTGAGATGTAGTCTGGTGGCTGCAGGGCCAAGTGGTCAATGTGAACGTAGAGGACAGGGCTTGTGCAGCATCTGTGGGGCTGGGCGTTTCTGGTTCCACTCTCTGGGCAGTCTTCTGGCGCCATCCTGACTGCCTGCTCTTTGCCTTGGGGGTTCCGCAC
>NW_008237226.1:10508408-10511572 GCF_000691975.1 Corvus brachyrhynchos | reverse complement strand
TTTCCCTTGGGGGTTCAGCACTCAGCATTGTTTTTTAGAGGGTAGATCACAAAGACAAGATGCTCTGTGCCCACTCTTCACCTTTCTAGTGTGTAATTCTTGCATTGGCAGCAGCTGCCACTACCCTACAGGTGCTCCCTGGCTGCTTAGACAAAAGCATTATAATTCAGAGAAATCAAGACTGAAAGTACTACAGAGAATGAAATTGATTTTCCAAGAGAATTGTATTTTATGGTGTGTGAGTGCATAGAAAAATTCAGAGACCTGGGTTAGAAATACTTTCATCTAGCCACTGGAAAACTGTAGGTTTCCCAACTGGGTATTGGCTTACTACTTAGAGATGCAACATGTTGCCAATTTAAATGGTGTGCAGTGTAGACAGTATTGGATCTAGGTTATTCTCTAAATAAAATGGAAGGATTTGAAACAAGCTATACTGGGGAAATTCTGTGAGGGAGGAATGTCCAAGAAGACTTAAATATTTAATGGAGATCAAAAAGATGTTTGCTTCTATTTTGGATAGCCTGTATGTGTTCATTTCATTTATGAATTGACTTCTCCATACAAAGTGTATATGCACACACAGAGAATGCATTATATATATGTAACACACACGTCTGTATATATAGTTTCTGTTGACTAAAATAGCATGGGGAGTTTATCTTACAGTTAATAAAAATCTGATGATTTAATAACAAACTACTGATGCCAGTAACAAAACTGAATGCTTGCAGCTTGCTATCATTGTCTTGTATTTATAGACTTTTTTGATGGGCAGACTTTTGTAATATGATTAGACTACTTTGCAGACCAGAATTTCTTCTGGTTTCACAGTTGTCTTTCACCCCCATCTTGAGTTCTTCAGGTTAAAATTTTTTTTTTTTTAAAGATCTATTTACTATTTAAAAGTTGAAAATTTTTCTGTTTATGTTTTGCATGTCATTGAAACTTGCCTAACTTTAAAGCTGCTTAATCTCTATTTAAGTTTACGTAGTAAGTTTTGGAGGGTATCATACAGTGTTCAGGATAAAGGGATAGCTTAGTCTTCTTGCTTGCATGTCCATTTTTGTCTTTCAAGTCTGTCATTCCAGACATTTCTTCACTTCACATTTGTGTCCTTTCGTCTTCCTTCTTTCTGTTTGTTCCTTTTTTGTTTTTGTTTTTAAAACTACTAGTCTATGCTGACTCTGACCCATATGCCGTGGCAGGAGTGTGTAATGACCACGGCAAGACATACGCCCTGTATGCCATCACCGTCCACCGACGAAATGCAAACGGTGAGGAGATGTGGAAGACATATCGGCGCTACAGTGACTTCCATGACTTCCACATGAGGATCACTGAGCAGGTAACCAAGCTCATGAAAATCTTTATAGGTGCCCGTTTCTATACTTTAATAACTGATGACTATATGATTGCTCTGTGAAAAAGAGATGGAAAGTCTTCCCCCTCTTCCCACACTGCTTAATTTTACTTAAATCTTTGTATGGAAGTGCTGTTGGTCTCAAACAGTGGTGTTTTAGTTACATTTGTCACAGAGATTAAGAAATAAAAGCTGAGGTTGGGAAATAGGTATTTGGGTTTTAAGTGAATGTTAAGAATTGGTGGGGTCCCAAAAGGGAGAGCTGGTAGCACTTCACTATACTACTAGCAATCTGCCTTTTACTGCTGTACTTGTATTCTCAGACTCTTAACCCTCCTAAAATGAAAGAAGGAAGAAATAGAGAGTTGTAATTCAGCAGCTGGTACAAAGTAGAACCTGCTGACATGAAAAAATGATGAAAACGCAGTGCTTTTAAAAGGAGGCTGAAGTGCTTTTAAACCAAGCCTTTGGAGAAGTCAGATTTGACTGCATAACCTTCGAACTAGTCAGAAGTGTCGGTTTATATCCCTTTGATCTGTTATTAATTTAGAGTCATAGAGAACAAATTCTGTGCAGGTAAGTTAGCATTTTAAAGTTACAGCAGCAATAAAAATTGAAAAGGCTTTATTAAAAAAGCAAATGTGTTGAATATTTGGATTAATTGTAAATGAAGTCTGACTTCCCTTTGAATTTCTGATGATCTTAGTGTGTTGTCAATAAATTTGAAATACCAATTTTTGTACTCCTTTAAGTTGATTTTTTTTAAATTAATTCAGTGTTCTGAAGAATCCTGGATCTTACCGTGAATTAGGGTTCTGCTGATATGGGGCAGTCATTTAAAACCAACATAGCTCTACATGAGTAGAAATGTATAGCAAAAGCAAAGATGTTCACAATACTTGAAAGCTCAACATTTCTGATGGCTAAATCTGAGTAAATTTACAGAGAATAGAAATGTTATCCGAGAACACTAAGATTGCAAAAAGTAAACAGATTTCTGTGATTCACTGTGGCATCTCAGATGCTCCCAACTTTTGCTTTGTCTTGGCAATAAAATAGACATTCTTACTGTCTTGTGTGCTTGTCTGAGACATTTTTATTGACATGTTAAGGGTAAAAAGTTAGAGTAATTGATTTAAAATGAATAGGAAAGGCAGGGACTGTTTGTTTTTCAGAGAAAATAGGTAGTTGATCCGAAATGGAATTGAAGTTAGCAGTTTGAAGTATTTACATGAGTTTTTTTTCCTTAGAGTACTGAATAGATTCACACCAGTTCCTTTAGTCAGTCATATAATAAATGTCATTTAAAGTAAATTCCTATATTTGAAATAGAGGCTGTTAGTTGCTTACATTGCTTCTGCTTAGATATAAGAGCCCAAATGAAAACTAGACCATCTTCTGTTCAGTTATTTTCCCATGTGGCCTACTTGCAAGGGAATGGGATTTATAAAGTTGTAAAGAGCTATTTTTTGGTTCTTCCTACAGACCATAAATTTTATATGATCTTCGTGGCCTTCCAAAGTTTAATGATGCAAGAAGAGATCTTGCAGGGGCTGAACGGAATCCATATCTTTAAATCTGTAGTGTTGTGGTCTTTTCTAGAGAGAAAAGGATGCAGCCTGTTTCCAGGTTGTTTCTTAAAGCCTAGAATACTGTATGTTTCTCTCTTTATCACCTTAAGGTTATTTTTTACAGGTAGTCTAGATTCTGTATGGGGATAGTCCTGATTTTTCAAGTTTTGTTCTTGTCACTTTTTCATTTTTGTGCATTTTACCAAATATATTCAGCCTTGTTGAGTGTT
>NW_008237226.1:10451159-10508388 GCF_000691975.1 Corvus brachyrhynchos | reverse complement strand
ACTGCCATTCTTCTTGCAATACTAGAACAGTGGAATACATGTCAACCAGTGCCAATACTGTCGTTACTTGGAGAAAAGGCACAGGTGATGACATATAGAGCGAGCATATTTTGATAACCTGTGTGTACACTGAGTGCTGCCATCTCTCTAGGGATAAAAGCTTAATTTCCTTGATAGGCTTGATCACGGTAGGAAAGGAAAAAAATTTTAGAATGATACACAAGTTCTCTTGAAAATCTTTATATAGTCTCATAATCCTAGTAACTTCATCCCAAGTAATAAGCCTTTTGCACACTCTATTGGTCTATATTTTTGCACACTCTATTGGTCTATATTTCAAAAGTGAGTATTGTGTGCAAGTTCAGAAATTAAATTTTACCTTTGATAGTCTCTTGGGAATTTTCACGCATTTGTTCTTGACAGTGTACCTTTCCCTTTGGCTTCTCCAAGGATTCTGAGTCCCAGGCATGATGCAGAATTTTTTTGTCAGGTGTTAGATGGTATATAAGAATAGGTGAATATGATGTCCTTATATGAAGACTTGAAACTCTTTAAAACAGAACAAAAAAATCTTCTCTTTTTTTTCCAGTTTGAAAACCTTGCAAATATACTAAAACTTCCTGGCAAAAAAACATTTAACAATATGGACAGAGAGTTTTTGGAAAAGAGGAAAAAAGATTTAAATGCTTATTTGCAGGTAAGCTGTTACAGGTTTTTTTAGCTCTGTGCTTGGTATTATTTTTTCAGAGGTAGCATGCCTTTGTGGTTTTTTTCTTTTGGAAAAAAAAAGCTGTGTTGTTAGTGGTACACAAAACTAAATAATATATCATAAGAACTATCTCTTAAGTTTGCATTTTCTTTGGTGTTTGGTTTATTCTCAGCCAGTTCTGTCACAGCTTTTCTGAGCTGATGAGGTTCCAGCTATGTTGGTTTTGAGCTTTATGCCATTGACCTTCTCATGTTGACACGTTTGTGGTCACTTTCTCTTGTGCTGTTGCATAACGATTTCCGTGGCACCCACTCCAGCAGTGTAGCAAACCGCACAGTTCCTCTGTTCAGATAAGGCCTGTATCAGCCCACACAAAAGAATTCTGTTGTCTTCTTTCCTAAGGACTTTCTGGTCATTTAGCACTAAAATATGTTGATCAAGTCAATGAACATGTTAACAATGAATAATGAAGATGAGTAAAACACTGTGAACTGACAGTTTGAGTGGTCATAAAGGTGTATCTTTTTCTATGAGTTTCTATAATTAGCATAGTGGTTAAAATTATGGGAATTACTAAGAGGCCCCTTGTTTCCATCTCGAGACAAGTGGAATGTTGGAATAAAATTCAGGAATGAAAAGATACATTGCTAGATGTGATGTCTTTGGTTGTGTCTTGTTCGTTATTTATTAAAATTACTTTTAAAAATTATTTTACTCAGCTCTTGTTAAATCCTGAAGTGATGAAAGCTTCTCCAGCTTTAGCCCATTATGTGTATGACTTCCTGGAGAATAAAGCCTACAGCAAAGGGAAGGGGGATTTTGCACGGAAGGTAAGAATGTTTTGTACTGTCAAGGGAACTTCAGAGCATTCAGTCATGCAATGATTGCATTAAACAGACATGTTGAACAGATATTAAGGAGCTGTGTAGCACTTTAAAAACAGCTTGTAAATGAGTTGCTTTAATATTTTGAGTGGCAAAGTATCTGAGGGCATACGAAACAAAAAAATTACCATTTTTATAATAGGTCAATTTGTTTGTATGCCAAAAAGTAAAGTTTTGAAATAGGGCACAGTGAATTGCACTGTTCTAAAAGTGTGTTTGTTGCAAGTTGCTTTCTGTGAGACATCTGTGATTTTTTTTTTTTGGTGGTCTTATTCCTTCTGATTTCTTTTTTCAGTTCTTTCCTCTGTATTTGCTGCTGTTACCATGCTTTCCACTTTTCAGCTCAAAACATGATATGCGTTTCCCTTCAAAAGCACCTGTTAAGTATTTAGGTGTAACCCTCCAGAGTCATTGGTCAAATTCAGAGCTCTGTGCTCTGCATCCTTTTTGTTAAGCCTCCAGCACTGTGTTCAGACAAGTGGTTCTTTGTTCAGTTGACCAGTTTGTGTGAGCATCTACTTTGCCAATGCAGCCATTTCAAAAGTTTTAGTGATTTTGATACAAAAACCATCTGCAACTCTATTGTCACTTCAAGTTACTGTCCTGCCTATATTCCTTAAATATTTAACAGTGAAATAGTTAAATATTTATCAAGGTTTATATAATGACTAAGATGTATTTTCCAACTTACGAGATGCTTTATAAGCATAACTTTTTAAAGGGCATCACGCTAGTATTTGTGCCTCTGTTTGGACTGAATTTAGAGTATATACTGAAAGAAAAATCGTAACAGTTTCTTTATAACTATTCTATGTTTTTAATTATACCTACCATGATACATACTATTCCAGTGCTGTTTAAAAGAGGCATGTTTCAAAGATGAAGAGTTGAAAGCAGAAGTGAAACATCTGGAAGTAGAAAGCTTGGAAGGGAGAAATGGTATTGAATGGAGAAGAAAAGGAAAATAAGTTCAAGCTAAGAAAAACCAAGGGATGGGAAATGGAAATGACTCAGGGAAACATCTGTTGAAAGATGTAAATAGCTGCAGTAGGGCTGTAATGAATGAGAAATATAAATGGAAGTAAAATTAAAACTGTATTCTGCATTCTGTAATGAAGTTAAGTAATTTGAGTTGTTATTTTATATTATTGTTCTCTGGAACAGTGCCATACTTCTCATAGTGTATTAATATGCTGGTGTCCTCATAGATTATACAATTTTGGTTAAACATCTTCCCCCTCAGATGGACACATTTGTAAATCCACTGCGTAACTCTATGAGAAATGTATCAAATGCAGTCAAGTCTATCCCTGACAGCCTGGCAGAGGGAATGACTAAAATGTCAGACAACATGGGTAAAATGTCAGAGAGATTGGGACAAGACATAAAGCAATCATTTTTCAAGGTAAGAAAATACTGGTGGTTAATACATACTAGTAGATTAATAGAGGAGTCACTATTGACTCAAGCTCATGTTATCTAGAATAGTCAAGTCGTTAAACAGAAGACCAATCTGTTTTGTACCTGCACCCTTTTAATAAGGTTCAGCAGTCATTACAGGACAAAAATGGAGATCTTTGCTGTTAAGTAACGTTTTTAAGATGGCATCTACAGACTGTTACAGCTATCCTTCACTTAACTCAATGCAGGAACTTGAGAAGAACATGAGATTCACTGATGTTCTTATTTTTTAACCAGGCATTCTCATACAGCTAATTTCCTGCATCTGCTGTTTTCATTCAGGAAAAAACCCTATATATTTTGAAACTCAGAATAAGGAGATAGCCTCTTTTCTGCTTATTCCTTGCTGAATTCTGGTTTAAATTAAATTTTCTTTGTCTCTCCTGCCATCTTTCATCATCTCTTACATTCATAAAATATAGTACTTTAGAGGTGGGAATGGTAGTATGACATGCAATAAGGAAGTCCTGTGAAAATAGTAATCTTCAGAATATGTTCATCTTCACTGTTTCTCTGGTCCTCCTCTTCCTGTGTGTAGCTGTAAGGTCTGTGATAAGGGATTGTTCCATTTTGTGCTACCAAAGCAGTTATATATGGCAGATGTAGAACAGCACCTGAGATGAGTGAATTAACCCTTAAACCATGAAAGGGAATAATAAATTGGGTCCGGGGGGGATTGGTGGGTTTTTTAATTACTTGCAGAGTAAAATGACTGTCTCTGGGCTTTCTCATTGCTAGTAACTTCCCTTTCCCTGTGTGTGACTAATAATATATTTACAGTTGTACTCACTGGGACTAGGTAGGACTTAAGATCAAGAGGAAATATCTGAGGAAATACCAGTCTCATAAGAGTTTTTAGGTGATTTTCATTTGAAGCATTAGGCACTTGATGAATTATATGGTTTGTCTTAATGGTAAGGTTTGTCATAATGATAATTGTGTTGATTATTTTGGTAGCTACACAAGAATATATGCAGACTTGATTTTTGGTTTTGGAAGGTGAAAGGACCACTGTGTCTTTGCATTAGTTTGCAATTGACTTTTGACCAAATGTTGTTTTATATTTTCATAACCAAATTGGTTATGAAATTTTTTCTGATTTATTCATACTCTAACATACTTTTTCCGTCATAAACATAACCTTTTTTTATTGTAGGTGCCGCCTCTGATGCAGAAAACCTATTCAGATCCAGACCATTGCCGTGTTGCAGCACCAATTGATGACAACGTGAGTCTGACATTGTCCTTTCAAAGTTGACACCTCTAAAACCAAACAAATGAGTTACTTATTGTGCATTGAGCTACACTTTTATTGTTTTCTGACACTATACCAGGCACTTCAAAACAGTTCTAAGCTTTTTAAAAAGAAACCTGCATACTTCCTTTTAAAGTTAGCGTTTTTGCTAGCACTGAAACGGTTTGCACAACACTGATATAACGGGGAGAGTTCATGTACTACTGCTTCTGTGTTTTATGGCTGGGGGTTTCATTTTTTTGGTTTTTTTCCTCTTCTCCCTCCAGTTTCTGTCTGTTCAAAGATAGTGTGGTACCAAACTGCCAGCATCATTTCAATTGGCATTTTATGGATTTGATTTCTGATGTGACCTTTTAAGGACCATTTGTTTAATGGATCAAAACAAGTGTTTGCTATTTTGTTGTGGAAGAACCCTTCAGAAAGTGTTCCTAAATAAAAAATTTCTATTATGTGGACACCTTAAATGTGTAAAGTAGTAATATTAAAAACTTGAAAGTGAAGTTTAAGCTCCTGATGGTATCATAAGCTGTGGTATTTTACCATTGTTTTGATTGAAACATTGATCATATATGTGCAAACAATTGGAAAAAACCCATTTATCTCTAGGTAGGACAGAAAAGCCTAAGATTACCCATCAGTATATGCATTTTGCTATGCACCTGTTCTGCCCTTCATGTTTCAGGCTTTTTTGGTCACATAAAAGCATTTCAGTTTGTTTCCCTGTACACAACTGCTGTGGTCACTTTGTTAGATGTATTTTTACTCAGCTAATTTCTCCTTGAATTCTTCTGGATTTTCTTTTTCCCCATTACTTTTCACTATATAAGACTGTATCCCCAAGTTTGTAATTACAATTGTAATTACAAATATATTTGGTACTCCTGAAGCTTCTGTTTTGCGCAGGGAAAACAGAATAATATAATTCAAGTACATGAACAGCTTCTCTGTAGGTATTTCATTGATCTTCTCTAAAATGATTAGATGTTGCAGTTCTTGATAACTTTAAGTTAACATATCAAGTGTTAAAGGCAGATTTCAGATATTTGAAAACCTTTCAGCTCTCAACTGCTCATATAAGATTAATTGCTCACAACTTAAAATCACTAAGACAAAGAGAAGGCAGTTTGAATGGAGCTATACTTGGAGAAGCAGTACTGTAAAAGTGAGCCATGGATCTGTACAATCTCCAACTGGATTATGAACCCACTGTCTGTGTTCCAGTTGAATCTAAAGTCCACCAAAAGAATAATACTAACGTGTTTTTTGTGGGCCAATCTGTGTAATATTATCTGTTAAAAAATAAAATTATGATCCTTTTCTTAATCTTCAAGCATAAAAGCACTGCATAGTTTTTGAAAAAGTTCGATGACTTCAAGGGGGGAAGACATTGCAGAACAACCAATATGATTGATAAAAGCAAGCTCCGTTTATTAGCAATCCAGAGGCACTTAGATAGTATATCAGTTTGTTAACTCTTAATTGGCTTAAACCTATCACAGTGCATTTCTGCTTCTACATAATCAGACTACATTGGCAAGCTTCTACTAGTTATGTTATGATTAAAAAGAATTCAGAGCTCACCCTCCCTTCTCATGGCCGGTACATCTTATCTGCACAGCTGCACATCCTCAAAACTCCCTTTTTGTTCTAAGGCCTGTTTCTCACACAGGTGCTTTCTCATGCAGGCAGTTTCTCACACAAACCTTTGCTTGCAGGCCTTTTGCTTGTACAGTTCTTTTATTGATTTGTTCCCTTTATCAATAATCCATGTCCCTGATCCTCTAATCATTTTGCAACACATAGTCGTGCAGGTTACAAAGATGTCTAAATGAAAGGCACTTCATTGCAATGAAATGTCACTGTTTTTAGCATCCATAAGAAAATGGAAAAAGCTCCTTCCAGAAGTTTTTGTGTAAGGCAGTTGGAAGCGCAGCAACCAAGGAAGAGGTCAGGGATCAGGCCTATCTTAAGGACATATTTACGTGTATTATTCAACTTCAGTAGTAACTGTTGACTTTTGAAATAGCTGTTTCTTCTTGTCCTATTTTAAAAATTCAATGTATCTGGTTTTATATTTAATTTTCAGTTTTTCTTTGCTACTAATAGTGCTGTAGAAGATTTAGGGAAGATTTCATATTATAGTAAAATACAGAGCAAAGTGTTTGTCATTGTTGTGCTTATACTGAAGCATTTGATGTATAAAGTAGCTACTGAATCTGTAGCTTTCTTGAACTGAACTAAAAGTTTGCTGTTTATTCTTTTACTTTGTGGTCAGGCGGATGACAATATTCCCCTGAGAGTAATGCTCCTACTTATGGATGAAGTCTTCGATTTAAAGGAGAGAAATCAGTGGTTAAGAAGAAATATAAAAAATCTGCTTCAGCAACTTATTAGAGCAACATATGGCGACACAATTAATAGGTACTGTTTTTGTTATATAGAGCAGTCATGTCAGCGACACTGTACTCTACCTATGCATCCTTCTTGGTATTACTGAATTATTGTGGTTTAAATCTGCATGCATTCCTCTTTGAAGAAAATCAATAAACTGAGTACAAATGTGGTGTAAAGTGGAGATATGCAGCACATTACTGAAAAATACCAGTAACTCTTAGATGTCAGAGAACTTACAAAAGAGCTTTCATGCACAAGAGTTCACATTTCTGTGAATGTAACTTCATATTGATGCTTTTTGCCCTGTTTTACACGATACCTTTTTTTATTAGTATTATTTATTACTTTCTGCACTATTTCTGCTTACATCTCTTTCATGCCACAAATGATCCACTGGAACTATCAAATTATGTGAACTTTACTAAGTTGCAGTGTTAATGTTAAGTTTATGCTCTCATACTTTGAAAGATGGAAATGGGAAAGGAAAAGGACTCTTACGGGGTCTGTTTTGCCCTCTCCATATTCTTTGTAATTCACATGTACCTTTATTCATGCAAATGCGAAGCCAGTTAATCGTGCTAATGAAGTAGTGTTTCTTGCCCTCAGCTTAGAAATACACAGTTTCCAGGTTTTCCTTCTAGTAATTTGTTTCTGAAATGTAAACAAAAATCAACAACAACAACAACAAATTCTAGATACAGATATAGGTTTAGAACTGCATGATTACTTTCGATTTAGTGCCATGAATCAAAACCCTAATATCTAGCAGGTGAGAAGTAGCTCCCTATTACTTTTTTTTCAGGACATTCCTCACTGTATCATTTCTTTTTACCCTTCAAAAGAATATCTGTGATGTTTTCATCATCACTGTTAAACATACAGACTTGTGGTAGCAGTAGTGAAGTAACCATATAATAAAATAGCACTGGGTCTTTCTCAAGTGATTCCTTGTGGCCAGTTGAAAACTGTCTTGAGAACTGTGCTTCCAAGAACATGCTGTACTGTTAAACAGCTCTGAATACTTTTTGCTGTTTCCAGATTGTTGTATAAGCAGCAGAGTTGGTGTGCAGGCTGTTGCTTCCTTCTTGCAGAGATGGCTGTGTAGTACTAGTTTGCTTCTGCATTTAGAGCCATTCCAGATACTCATGGCTTCCTGTGGTCACCAGTCATACCTTGTCCTGGCAAGTTCTTGGAGTTTAATGGCATTCAGCAGAAAAATTGTCTTCTTCTGTTTCTTAGAAAACTAAATTCAAATTGTGGTTAGGGAAACAGTCCTGGGATTATGGTATACAGGGATGCATATATCATTTCTGTAAGCATTCTAGATTTGGATATAGAGCTGTTTATATGGTTGGTGAATGAAGGCCTGATGAATGATCAGTCTGTGTCTCCTGTTAAGGATTGTGAAGTAACTGTACACACTGCAGCAAGTATTTTGAGATTCTGAGTAGGTCCTTTGCTTACAGAAGCAGAACTTAGAGTGCTCCATGAAGAGGCGTGCTCTGCAAGCAAACCAGTTTTTTAATGCTGATGGGAGATGCAACAGCAGTTTTGCAGCCAACTTCATTATCATATATTCACCCAAAAAAAAGAAATCTTTAGCTTTAGGGAGTGATCAGTGAACTTAGATTTCTATCTTGAGAATCAGTACTTGCCTTCCTATTGTGCAGTATTATAGAACCTACTTACGGAGTTGGAAAAAGTTGAAATTATGCTTTGTTTGCCCTAGAATGCTCTTTAAAATGATTCTTCACTTATGGGCTCTCTACTTTAAAAATTAAATGAGAGACTTTTTGCTTTGATTTTAGAAAAATAGTTGATCATGTTGATTGGATGACATCTCCCGAGCAAGTAGCAGATGCAGTGAAACGCTTCAGGTATGTCTTCTATCATAATTATTAAATATGAAGTACTCACCAGTTGATGTCTAATATCTATCTATATGTCTTCCTATTCTTCTTACGTGAGGAAATTATTATCACTCTCCAGAATACCAGTTGGATCATACACTGCTTTTTACATACATTAAGTGACAGAAAGCAATTGTCACACAGAGAAGACTATTTTGGAGTTTTCTCCTCTACCTTACAGAACTTCTCTGTTAACCAGTCTAGAAGAGCTAGAGTACAGATATACTTAGAAATGTCTTATCACTGTAGTGATGTAGTATCTTGGTTGCCTTGATGAAGGCAGGTACGTGCCTTGCTTTTAAAGGCAAACAAATTAGTGCTGCAAGAGCCTGAGCTCTGAGATACTGTTTCACTTTGAATGGATACAATGGAAATGAAGTCTGAATTTGAAACTATCAAAAACTCTGTCTTTCAATTTCCATGAAGTTTTAATGGCTTCTACATTGTTGTTGAGAAACTGTTACCCACCTTGGTTTTTTTTCCCTATAGTTCGGGGTTTTTTTTGTTGGGGTGAAAGTCAAAGTAGGGTAATGTATTCTCCAAGGGGTCATAATTTACAAGTATTCTGTTATTCTTTGATTAAACTGTGGGAATGTGTATGTTTTATTCAAAAAAAAGATTGTCTTTCACTGGAGGAAAAATAGTTACTAGACAGAGGCTTGTCTTTTGCACTGGGCTTTCTACTACACTGAAACTATTTCTTCTCAGCTTTAGCTTGTTGAAAGGCTAACTGCTAGTGTCAAAATTCTGATAAAACAATTAATAGACCTAAGCCTAGAGTCTCAGTAGCAATAATCTGATTGGGAAAAGCAAGGCTTAGGTTTTTTTTTATGTAAAAACTGTGTGGTATTTGAATGGTTTTGATTTGCATTGTTTTATTAAAATTTTATTTAATCTGATTCCTGTACTAAAAAATTATAGCTACTGATAGATTGAGTGTATTGCACTACTTGCTTTTGATTTCTTCACTTTTTTTTTCCTCTTCTAATATTTGAAGTGTGTGTTAGGTTTTGTGCAATTTACTTTCTTGTATTTATTTTATGAGATAACCTTAAAAGATTTAAAGGAGCTTTTCACTTGATAAAATGTTAATGTATTTTGACAGATTTGCTTTTGTTACAGAGATGCTTTTTGGCCCAATGGCATTTTAGCAGAGACTGTTCCACGAAGGGACAAAGCTATTAGAATGAGAACAAGAGTGGCAGGGAAGACCAAATTACTGGAGGTGATGCCAGGTGAGTGAGTCTGGGATTAAACCATAATAATCCTTACCATATGTTGTTATTGAAATTAATGTCAGTATTCTTGTTGATTGTACTAAGTACTGAAATGAAATGCTGATGTATGAACTGTATTTAAATAAAAAGGTTTCTAATTATTAAAGCATTGGACATTTTCACGTGTACTGTCAGTAATTCTTTTAGACCCAAGCCAGTATTTAGCTTCTAGATGATTTAAGTTGTGCCCGAAGTAGGTATAATCCCAAACAGTATGATTTCTTGCAAACATGGTTTCCACATATATAGGTTAAGAGTGAAGTAATTTTCAGAAATACTCTCTTCTGTAAGAGAACTTTTTGTTTAGTCATGTTGTGTAGAGGCACTGTTACTTCAAGTTTCAGGCTACATAGTTTGAAAGACTTACATTCAGTTTAAGTTTGTTGTTAACATGGAAGTAGAATTTAGCTTAAACTTCTTTGTAACTTCTGTTTTTGTAGATGAACTGAAGCACATCATAGGCGCTGAGACTACGCGGAAAGGCATCCTTCGGGTCTTTGAAATGTTCCAGCATAGTCAGCTGAATAAGAGAATGGTGTATGTGTTTCTGGAGAGATTCCTCGAAACCTTATTTCCACAAAATAAGTTTCCTGAGCTCTTCAACAAACTGCATTCAAGGTCAAAGCAAATGCAGAGATATAAGCAGAGACTACACTCTACTCAAGCGCCTTCCTTACAGAAAAGGTGACACTTCAAATCTATTAAGCTGGTGTTTGTTTGTCCAGGATTAATTACTTGGGCAGATTCTCTGGGGCTTCAAACTCACATGCTGTCATTTCTGCACCAGTCTTCTAGTGTCACATATTAGATTATTAATGCATCTGTAAGACCTGTGGATCTTCTCATCTTCACTTGTAATTCAACCACTACCAGAATGGTTTGTGTGTCTTAAATGATTTGGTGCATCTTCATGCAACATTGAGAAGAAAACTGGCCCAGTATATCAGAATGCTGTTCCCTTCCGTTCTGAGTTGATGTTTTGCCAGCAACGAAAAGTGCCAGACTGTTCAAGTAAAGCACAACTATGGTGATACAATTGAAGAAAAGGCTGTTTTGGCACTGGGAGATAGTGCAATGTGTGACAGTCAGGTGGAATTGTTCTATGCTACAACTGTTGAGGCTCTGTAGGGCTATTTTAACATTCCTGTAAAGGCTGAGTTAACCAGAAAAGCAGTCTCTGGAATAGCAGGTTCATAGGAGAGAGGAGAAATAGCTATAGCCCCATCATAAAAGTACATTCATTGAATAAAAGTTGAGGTAAGGTGGCTTTTATGCCACATTTGCATCATCTTTCATATTTTGAAAATTAAACTAACCTTATATCTAATGGGGGTTTTAGTAAAAGCAGAGGTGCAGTAGAAACAAACCCTTTATTCTGATTATTGTGTAGCTTTAAGGGCCATATGCTGCTCTTACAGCGCCTGGCATACATTTTGCATGTAACTTCAGTGGAGAAGGAGCATCATATTTGTGTTCAATTGGTCTACTGGAACATAAGTCAAGTTGATAGTTGTAGAAGGAAAGGGATATATGTTTCAAAGAGGATAGGTATTGTGTTAGAAGATGAGGAAATTGCACTAAGACACAGTTTACACACTACTCCCCACTAAAATCTGGAACTTTTTTGGGATGTAAAAGACTATGTCCTATTTAATTGAAAGATTCCTTACCTTTTAGTGTGTAAGCCTCATGTGGAAAATGTTAGAATTACTTGGTTCCTCGCAGGTAAAAGATTTCATTAGTCATATGCAAACACTTGGAAATTTCTGAATGCATCTCAGTGTATATATGAAAATAAAAAGGAAATAAAACTACGATATTTTTTTAAATAATTTTTTTATTTTTTGCATAGTGTAAAATTTTAATAAAAATTTGACATCAAGGCCCCACATCCATCTGTTTAGTTTCATTGAAGAAGTTCTGTCCAATTAAAAATACAGTAACATCTGAATAATCCTGTTTGGCCACAGCATATCTCAGTTTGTGTTTTCTTTTCCATAGTCCCCAACTGTTTGAGCACTACTATCTTGAGTGAATAGAGGGTAATCTTTTAGAGTCCCTTTTTTTCTGAATGCTAAACACAGGGTAAGATACAGCTATGGATCAAGGATCCCAAGGATCCTTGTAGTAATTTGTGTCGTAATGGGAACAAATGGTCCTTTTATGCAAGTGAGACAGAGACCTTTGATGAAAGCATTCTGAGACAAGATAGAAGGCTCTCAAAGGACCTCGTTAAATTGACTGACACCTCTATATAGATAATTTTTCTCATGGACTCTATTAATGAAATGTAGCCTTTTATCATACTGCTTAATGATGATCATATTGTACTGTTAACGTTCTCATACAGTATGCATGGGCTCAAGTGCACTTGTTTTTTTCTTTATTGCAGAACTAAATGCTGTAAATTAAATCCCTTTCTTTTGTAATCCCTATGAAGACAACTTGGTAAATGTAGAAGAAGCCCTCTCCCTTCCTCTCTGCAGGTTCTCTAGAAGTGTGATGGTTAAATGCTTTTGAATTTAACAAAATTCCTGAGTTCTGTGTGAAGTAATCAACATAGCCAGCTCCTATTGTTTACATGCCTGTATCTTCCTCTGATGTCAGGGTGCTCAACCATAACTGATATCTGACTGATGAAAGATCATTCAGCAGTTGTTCTTGGTGATACAGTAAATATCTCATTTAATCCTACCAAATCTAATTTATGTCTTTTAAGTCACTGAATTTGTTAAGCAGTATGAAAGTTGGAAGTTCACATATTGTTTCGTCAAATCTGTGGAACCTTTTAACTATCTGTAGGTACCATGAAAAATTTCAAGAGGATAGTGATAATATACAAATTTGGCTTTTTTTTTTTTTTTTTTTTAAGTTATCTGGTACATTTCTGTACAAAAATAAAATAATATCTCTAGGAATGTGAACTGAACATAATACACCGTGTTTATTAGTCGTTTTACTTAATGAATTTATTACATATACCTATACACACATTTATATACGCATGTGTGCATATGTATATATGTATTGAAATTTTGTCTTCTGTATTTAATTACAGAATGTGGCTTCCTAATTCAGTGGTCCCTGTTGGCTGGCAAGAACCATCAGAAATGAGTACTTTTTGTTAAAGTGAATTTGTATGTCTCTTGATTTAAAAGGTTTTCCTGTCAACGATTTAAAGTACCCACCCTGTAAACCCATGCAGCCTAGTATCCTAGGAAGTTTCCAAAACTGAATGTTAATACACAGCAGTCTGGGTGTTTCTTCTGGCCTTTAGGTGCTGTGACTGGCCGCTGAAAATTGTGCCATTGTCAATAAATGCACTTGTTTTAGCCTTAATTATTTTTAAGAGAAAATGAGCAATTGAATTTTTCATTTGGTCCATCCTCAAGCTTGTGCTGCTGGTGTTTGCTAGAACTAAACAGTAAATTTTAAGTGCTACCAGAATGTGTACCAAAATGAAACTATATAAATTCCACAATCTAAATTTTAATTTTGTGCAATATTTTCATTTAATGCATGTGTATTTGAATAGCTGTAAAATAAATGAATTTTTAATGTTCTGAAGTCTAGGTTAAAAATGTCTTCTCAGCTGAACAATTCTGCATTCTGTTGTTATGTTAGTTTATTTAAGGACTTGTTTTAAAAGTCTTACTTGTTACTCCTTTGTTAATTCCTTTGTTCTCAATGATCCTTGCTCTCCTGAGCAAAGTTCATATATTACAAGGGAAGAATCTGAAGAACACATCTCATAAACTCATAGAGCTGTTCTAAATTACTTGTGCATATCATTGTACAGTAAGTGTCAGCTGTGTGCCTAATTGTTCTGTTGATGCTTTTCCCCTCCCTTCCCCCTTCTCTCGTTTCTGTAACAAAGAATGAACATGAAACGGGCTGCCATGGTCACTTCTACTGAATGGCAGAGGACTCTGAATTTTTTTTTTGGAGTTTGCATTTATGTTCTGTCCAATAGAAAGCTAAAAAATTACACTAATAAAGTATTAACAGGATTACTATGAGTCTCCATTTATTTTTCAAATAACTGTCTCACTAGCAGGTACAAAAGGTCACTAAAGATAAAACTACTGCTATTTAAATAAAGCAACCATTTTTTGATTATTTTTTTGACATATAAACTGGGTTTGCTTCTAACAAATTAATCTCTACATTCATTTTTGACCAGTGTTTGCAGAGAGTCCTGCATTTTAAAAAGAAGCAGAAATAATGGGATTGTATGATGGGGGGGGGCGGGTTATATTGGTGTGGATTTTTTTACTCTTTGGCTTTTTCCCCAGGGTTTTTTTTTGCAGCAGCTGGATCTACCATGGGATCACAATTGTTACCCTTGATATATTTATTCCAGCTGTTTCACATTCATCAAAAAAATGTCCTGAGCTACAGAGATGTTAGTTCTTTGACCCTTGAGTAAAGTGTTTACCGCTTTGTCTTGCTACAGGATATAGAGACATACCAGGAATTTTACTAGCTGATTGGAAGTTCTTATTTGTTGAACCTGTTATCCTAGGGTAATTTCATGGCAAAAATACACTCCATAATAAGCTTATTTTTCAAAAAGTTTCTATAATGTCTGCCCTTTGCTCACTGAGGGTTATATGTGTCTGTGGTTTATTTAAATCTTCAGTCTATCAGATTACTTAATTTTGGTTTTGATGTCTAGTGCAGTGTGATTGCTAAAGTTTTCATGGAGTTCAGTAGTCAGCATCAGTCTTCCTTGACTTAGCTACAAATTCCATAATTTATCTCTTGAAAGAAAGGAAATTGTATCATGAAAAGAATTAGTTCACTTTTGTTATGTGTTTCAGAAGAAATTAAGCTTTAATAAACACTTCAAACATGTATGCCACTACAGTGTCCTTCCCCAAAATACGTTTGACTACTTTTGTATTCAGATATCTCAAACAACTGTTTCCCAGTTACTTGAGATATTTGCCATGTCTCTGAATTACTATGGCATGTTGGGCTTGGGATAATCTGCACGGGTCTGTTAAATAATTTTATCCTGGTTCAGCAAGGGCTACCTGGAATTCTCATTTGGCATTTTAGAATTGGACTAGTACATAAATTAATTCTGAGGTTGGGCTTAAGTAGTGAACAAGATTATATTGAATTTGTTGGCAATCAAGACCTACTAAATGGAAATAAGGAATGTAGATTTCAAAAACTGTATTGTTCTTTCTGACCATAACACTTTTAAACACGAGTCCAAAGTAGTCTGTTGAGGTTTTGTGCTGCATTTTCTCAACTTGAGCTCTGGAAACATGTTAATTCTGAATTAAATTGAGAGATAATGATGAAATTTTTCTGTTACCAACTTTTGGGAGTTTGAGGTAAGAGATTCTAAAAATTATTGAGAAATGGGAATCTTCTTCTTCATGTAGAACACGTGAAAGATGGTTCTGTGAGTTACCTGGTAATTCCACGTACAGAACAGCCAGAACTTTCACTTCTTTTTGTTCTTGTTCTTAAAATAGCCAGCCTGTATTAGGGTAAATACAAAACTCTGCAGATGTCAGCTCCCCTTAGCAAGCTACAGGTTTGTTATTTTTCAGTGTGATGGTAAAGCTGGAATTTGATTATCAAAGGCAATGTTTTTGTTACCAAGAACTTCATACAAAACATTCCTTTATAGTCTGTTTAAAAAATTGTTTTAACATCTTACTCAATTGTATGTTATCTATGTTGATTTAGAACACTGGCTTCCCCATTAATCCTGAGCATCATTTCTGCAAACAGATGATGCCTTTCCGTGCTGGGTCCTAAAGTCCTGGTCACAGTCTTAGATTGTTGCTCCGGCCCCCCTGTAATTTGCCGGCAAAGAGAGGGGCAAAGCAAGATGTGTTCCAACCCAAGACTGCGAGTTTCAAGGTCTTTAGGGTCCCTTCGTTGTCGCCAGCAACTGATGCCTTTTCCTGGTCTTAAAATCAAGAGGCATACACAGTTAGAAGGGGAAAAGGGATTTTACCTTGGTATTTATTCTTAAGGATCCTTAGGTGTACACGTCCAGGTCATATGCATTGAGATGTACCCCACCGAGTCTTTCCCTGTGTCTCTTGTCTCTCCTCTCGTGTCTTCCTCCCCCAACATTGGGTATAACATTATAGGCTTTACTAATTAGCATATCTATCAAAGATTCCCCAATGAGAGGTTCAAGTGAGCCCCCCCCTCCCCAAGGAACCTTCCCCTGGATGGTTCTATCTTGGTTTACAGAATGTGTTCTGGAGAGGACCTTGGGGTCTGGGGCACACTGATCCCTAGCTACGAAGCTTCTAAAATGTTTAGTCTCTTAGCTTAACAAACAAGTCCAAGAATGTAGGCAAAAAGCACTAGGAATACAGAAGCTGTAAAAAGGTATAACAGGGGTATAAAAGAAAAGGCAAAAATCTTCATGGCATCACAGACAAGACCTGTTTATATCTAAGGTAAAAACGCGGGTATCTGAGCGGGAAAAGGATAGGAGCTCCACGCAATGTTCTTCCGTCTTGGAGAATTGGATCACTGCAAAAGTGAAAGTGGGATGTCATGCATTTGGAAATTCACCAATTTTGCTGCCTTTGTGCAGTGCCATGTCATGGAAGCATGGGCTCATGGTTCTGTGGACCTCATGGAAAATATGTTAGTTTTTATTACATGTGGATTCTAAGTGTTGCTGAGGCTAGCGGCGAGTAGTTGTGGTAAATGCCTCTGAATGGGTTGGAGCCTCGCCGTTCCCTCTAAGGAGGGAACTGTAGCCCCTAGAAATGTGAGTGTTACTGACAAGGGTTCTGTAGACCCAACACATGGGGTGTCACCGCTGAAAGAACCTCCTGAAGCACCTGAGTGATGCCGAGTGATTTCACATAGAAACACCTGTGCTGTTCCACTTGCTGTAGAATCCATCCTTTTTTACTTTCTGTCAGTGGTATTGCTATTGCCAAGGATATCGTGGTCTCTAGAGGGTGTGTCGTCCTGAGCCTGAGGAGTGTAGTAATACTGGATAGATGGCTGTGTAGGAGGACTCTTGGCTTGACAGTCATAATATTTTTCTTCTAGTATAGTGGACTACAACTGAAAAGAATCCGTAGGAAGCAATAACAAGAATAAGAGGAATTTTAAATAATAATTAAGATTAATTATTAAGAATAATAACTTTAAAAGTTATTTTAACTAGAAACTTTTGTACTGATGATTTATTTATTTGATACCAAGTCAAGTGATCCCTTACTAAACTGAGAGAGATGTGGCTCTCATAGTGGGTCTATTAACCCATTTCTTAGAAAACCAACAGTAAAATTTTGTACTCACTTAGCAACAGCATGTGAAGTACAATATTCTCAGTTCATTGACTTGAGAGAGAATTGGATACACTGAAAAGAAAACACTGCAGAAGAAAAATTGAGGTGGGTTAGAAATTCCTCTCAATTTCATATTCATTTTGAAAACTTAAATAAAACCTCTATCAACATCCCATTCCAATACTTTAAGCTTTTACACTATTTATACAAATTAGACAGTAAATAGTTGAATTTTGCAGCATAATTGATTCTTTGTGCATGTGTACTTCTGAGACTTACACATTTTGTATTGAGCATTTCACCTCAGAGAAATACTATTTCACATGCAATACTTTTCTTTCCTATTAGCTATTTGTAGGTTTTATCACAAATGACGAGAAGCACTCTCCAAATAAACTGCCTAGTCTTTGCAAACTGCTTTGGTTGATCACATCAAAATAAGTTAAATTTGCTCAGCTAGAAAATACTTCTCTTTTTGTTAAAAGACATAAAAGACTAAGTGCCAGCACTAGGAATTGCCAGAGGTAATGTTTGCTGCTTCTGATTATTTAACAATCAGCAAATCTCATGTTCTTTCTTCCAAGGAAATCTAAACCAAGGAAGTCTAACACATAACATTAAGTTATATATATGTACATAAGTGTATGTTGTGTGTTGCAAAGTATAGAATTAAGTACAATCCTCCTGACCATTTCTGGGGGAAATGTGCAGTTTTAAAATCAAATATGGGGAAATGAAGAATTATGCTCTTGATTTTTAAAAAAACATAAAATATGCCAATCTTAACACCTTTTTTTAAGAATCCTTTTTGGTTGATTATTTTCTTTTTTTTAATCTAATCACTACTTTTATACTTGTAATAATCCCTAATGTCAAAAATACTCCCCCCCCCCAAAAAAAAAAAAAAAAAGAGAGGACTGGCATACATTTGCATGTCCCTTTGGCTACTCGGAGTGTTTTCAGCTACTTGGAATGTTTTTCATGAACTTGCTCTTAAAATATGGACAAATGTAAACATGTTTATGGTAAGTGATGCCATGCATCCATGCATTGCTTAAACAGCAGTGGTACTAGCTTAAAGGCAGAGGGGTTGTCTCTATAGAGGCAATGTGGGCGAACAACTGTGTTTTGTGGGCATTACGGATGTTCAGAGCATGGGAGCACCAGAGTTGTTAAAGAATTCTTTCAAAGCAGAGGGGGACACAGTGAACTCTTGGCTAGCAGAGGCTGATTACAAAACAGTAATGCACATACTGGTCGAGCACAGGAATGGGCTCCCCAGGGAATGGTCACAGCACCGAGTCTGTCTGAGATCAAGGAGTGTCTGGACAGCACTCAGGCACATGGTGTGATTTTTGGTGGTGTCCTGGGCTCCAGGACTTGGACTCACTGATCCTTTTGAGTCCCTTCCAGCTCAGGATACTCTGTTGTATGATTCATGAATTGCTGTCTGAGCCTCTTTTGACCATCTATGCTTTTGCCTTCTATGTGGTGGCCATCCCTTTAAGTTAAATGAGAAGGAAACCACAGTAAAGACTTCTGTTTATGTGCCTGTTTTTTATGGGCCTGGAATAATTTCATTTAAATGAATCTTATCTTTCCTATTAACAATTCCACATATAAGCTAAATTCCATTCTAACAGCCTGCTGCATCTTTTAGGTAATTTCATTTCACAAGTCCTAAGGAAAAAATATTCTAAGGATAATTGCCTGGGATTTTGCATGCTTGCATAGTGTATTACCGTAACACATCAAGTTAAAAAAATTCTACTCTTGCTTTTTTATTTAATTATGTTTGAAGTAAACCAGACAATTCTAGTGTTGTTTGTGCTCAGTAGGTTTTACAGCAACAACTATTTACTCAGTGTAGGAATAAGTTTGAAAGACTGTTTTTAGTAAAACTAACTTAAACTTACAAAAAAATGTAAAGTATTTCCAAATACAATTAAACCTGATAAAAAATTTGCTCTTTTTCAACTCTGTAGTCAAAATCTAACATTTGTTGTTGTTGTTGTTCCTCAAGTTGCTTTGTTGTAGGTACAAGCAGGGGATAGCATGTTTCTAAAAGCAGATGTATTTTGAAGGAGATTGCATAGTGCACATGTGGAGTCGAATGATGCTCGTGACAAGGTACTCGTGGACAGGCAGTGATGTTACTGAGCGCTGTTAGGAAGAAGTGGAGTAGAGGAGCTGAAACCCTCTTGAACTGTAGAGGTTAAAAAGAGGTCAGGCACTGGAGTTCTTGAATCTATACCCCTTCCTCTTGTCCGTCCTTCCCACTCCCTGCAGAGTGTTTTGGTTATGCTTTATGGCTTCAAAATTCAAGAAGCTTATCTCCTGGCGTGATTTGCTGCTGACATTTCATAAGAATAATTGGTTGTATGAGATGAAAATAAATACTTCAGAAATATTTATGGATTTTCATCCAAAGCTTCATGGCAGCTAGTTCCAGGCCTCTGTTCTCATTTATTCTAACCCTGAGCCATGTTCCTGGTCTACATTCCTCTCTCTTTGCACAGTGTTTTATGTTCTGTGTTTTTTATCAGTGTGTGATGGTCCAGTAGTGCCTGAGATCTGCTTGGTATAAAGGCAGTGATTGTGTGTCAGTATGATCAGTGCATGCAGTAAAGGAGCTCCACTGGGGGAAAACTGACACACAGCAGGTGTGCAAGGAATAAGCAAAAACATTTTACTATGATAAAGATCATGAAACTGAAGGCCAGAGAATGTCAACTATTTCTAAGACCCCTGACATTTTCATAAAGTGGTCTTATGGTACATGCTTGCCATCATCTGTTCAGCTGTGGAGGGTTTTGAGAAAAAAAAGTTAATTCAATGCTGCTGTCCTTGACAAAGTCCCAAAACTTCATGTTATCCACAAAAGTCTGTAAGCATAAAAATTAGTGGAAGGTGTAGTTTGAAATATTTTCTCCCAAAGCACTTGGTCTTTGTGCACTGTAGCACATTTGGGGTTGTTTGAGGATGGGATGCTTTGCAGTTTGGTTTCAGGGGTGCAGGAGTTTGTGTTTCTGAGCCCCACAGGACAGGGCTGAATATTTGCTACAGCCAGGTGTGATGCAAGATGGGCACAACCTTGCACAGAGAGAGGTAAGCTCCACCAAAGGCGTTTGCTCTGATAATTCTGGTGCTTTTGGGAAGAGAGAAAGGTCTGTTTTGAAAGCTACACTTCTGAAGTTCTCTGTTCCCACAGACCTGCTGATCCTTTTGTGTCAGAAGAGACTTTTCTGAAATTACGAAGGCTGTGGGTGTACAAGGAGGTTGCCCTGGATTTAGCAGTTGGATCTGGTATATGTTCTTTTCAAAATTACCTACCGAAAGTCAGGGATCTCCTTGGCATCTGAGTCAGATCAAGAGAGATGACTGGTGTGTTTGCAGATCGATTTGCTGAAAATCTGCCCTAGTTTCCCTCCTAGGAAAGAAGCTTCAAGTAGGAATAGATTGTGTGGAGCCTGCACTGAAGCCTTGAGGAACCTCTGGTGAGTCCCCCAGCTGAGAGTGGGCCAGGCTCAATGCTGAGCCCATGGGAGCCTCCATGTCTGAACAGAGAGACTGCCCAGGCAGTGGAAGAAGAGTTTTGTATCCCAGCATGTGGAGGAATGACGTTCAGGTCTAGCGGTATCTGGGTGATCTCCTGCACCTTTCTTCCGTGGAGCCCCAAATGGAGGCTGTAGGAAATCATGGCTCTGCTTTCAGGGGCACAGAAAGAGCACAAGGCTCTTCAGGGAGCAATTTGGTCCGTCACTTTTCATTTTAGTCCTCACCAGGAACTTCAGGATGGTGCTCACGGGTTGCAGCTTATTCTCTGAACAATAACTAGTAAGATAGCCTTGAATGATAGAGATTAATAAATCCATGACTTTTCCAGGCTGGTGCTACTTTGAAGCCCTGTCTTTAGTGCTCTTTTTTAAAAGAATAGAATTTAACTGTTTGTGTCACCATATTTTTGCTTTGGTGTATCGGTCTGGCCAGCCCAGCTTCACAGTAGTTGGCACTTTTACCCTCTTGGAAAAAAAGCCTCGCTACAGGTGTTTTTCTTTTTCTATAAGGGGGTTCTAGAAGGTCACAGAAGCATGAAATCTATCCTAATTCAGCTTAGCTGCTAATCACAGAGAGAGAAAGGAAAGTGTGACTGAGTATTGAGTAAATGTCAGTTGGCACCTGTTTTCACAATCTCAATTTGTTTTTCTTCTCACACCATATTACACCTCTTAATTTAATTTGTGACTAGCCTTTTCTCCTTCCAGCTGTCCAGGGCTGCAGGGCACACGTTCCAGCTGGTGTTATCGGGGGCTTTGCTCAGCCTGAGGACTGAGCTGAGCAAATCACCCAAGTCCTGCAGCCGCCCAGGATCTGGGTACTCTCTTGCTGCCTTATCTCACTTACAGGCTGGTAACTTGATTCCCTGGACCTGAAATGGAATATGCATATTTCAAATACCTTTAAAAAGTCTTTCCCATCCTAACTATGTTGTTTTGGGATTAAAATGGACTTTAGGTAACAGAGTGGCCCATTCATCAGCTTTGCAATAATTATGGTGCTAATGTTGATTTAAGTTTGTTTTTTTGAAGAGAAAGGTTCCTAATGGCATTTGCAGAAGGGTAGGCTGTCTGGCAGTTGTGCTCTGAGCGTGTCACGTGTAAGGGCTGCATTCTCCTTCTCTCCCGTGTGAAAGCACATGAAAAACAGCAGGGTGGGAGAAATCCAACATCCCAGCCCCGTGCCCCAGAAAAGTTTAAGGCAGTCCCAGAGTGACGTTCAGAGAAGTAGCAAATTTAATTTCTTGGACCTCAAGATATGATAGCTTAATCCTTCCTCTCCAGAACATCTATCTTCAAAAATAAGATGCAATACTGTCTGGCAAAATTAATAGACAGACTGAGAGATGATGAATTTTAAGATACAGAAGCCAGTGTTATCGCCAGAGCTTCTCTTTGTGTAGATCTTGGCATTCCAGGTCAAGAGAGAAGGAAATTGCCCAGCCCTGTTCTCCCTAAGCAAATGTTTCTTGTCTTCTCTCAACTCTCTGAATTTCTAAAAATTACAGTGTGTGTATGTTGTAGTGCATATTATTAAATAGGCTGTTAATTTGCTGTACAGAAGCTAATCTGTTACCAGCTGTGACTACCAGTGAAACTTGCTAGCTAAGGATACTTCCATCCTGATCAGCTCATTTTTTTACAAAAATCACTGTCACAATTTCTCTGACTGCTGTTAGCAATTTCTCCCATTTTAATTGTGGAAAAGTCCTTTATAGTGGTATGGTCCCTATATTAAATGATGCTGCTTCTTTTCCTCTCCATAAGTGGTTCCAGAGAGTGAATATGTTAGCAGTTGTCTTTCAATAAGTAGTCAGATTGAAAATGTGTTCCTGAAAATGGGTTCTATACTGAAGAACTGTATGAAGGGTTTTTTGTTGACAGTTTTTGTTTGTTTGTTTAGTTTGTTTGTTGTTGTTTTTTTGGGAGGGCTTGGTGGCTTTGGATGGAAAAAAATTGAAAAACATTTCATTTAGAAGCAATTTTGGTCAGCACAGGCTGTGGTTATGGATGGTATTGGCAGGGCAGGCATCAGACACATGGTCTTGGAAGTGGAAAGGGCAAAGACCTAGGTGGGAGTGACTGTCAGCCCTGCCAGCTCACAGAGGCTGTTTAAGGAAGCTCTAGAAAGTCTCTCATTTTCCCAAACCCTAAACAATTGCATTGTTTGTATTAAGGATGACCCAATATTGTATTTCATTTCGGCAGGTCATCCTCTGTTGCCCTTCTCTATCATTTTCTTGGCTTTATGTAAAAGCTCCTGGTGGGCAAAGGATCTGACATCTATTGAAATGTTACTCCCATTCTGCATGTATTTCATGGATGTGGGATGGATATTTGAGAAGAAACAACCTTTCAGTCTTCAGGTTTTGATTTTTAGTAAGTCTCTGCTTGCACATGATGACTAAAGAGGAATTTTTAGAAAAGTCACTCTTGTCACAGCTGGTGACTGCTTGAAGCCTGAAACTTAACACATGTTGAAGCTATCATCATATAGGTTATTGCAGTTCGCTGTGTCCCCCAGCCTTGGCAAGGGCAGTCTTATCTCTGCAGAGTACTGCCACAAAGACTGTATTTTTAACTGCATAATTTTCTGCTTTTCTTGCTGTAGTTGTTTTCATATCTTTTTAGTCGCCCAGAACCTGTAGAAGCAGTAACAGGAAAAATTAAGCTGCAGAGAGATCCCATAACAAAGTCAGAAAAGTACACTTTGGCAGTTTTTGGCAAATGATATTTATAAAAACCACCACATACTCATTTTGATTTGCAATAGTCCTTTTTTTTTCCCCAAGAAACCGTCCCAGCTGTACTACTTTATAGTTCTCTTAGACCTGCTTCCTGTGTGCAGCAAATGCACTTTGAGCAAATGTGAAGAGTCTGGTGCCCAGGTGCAGTGTGGCAGCTGCTTCTGCAACTGGTGGGAGACCTGGGTCTGCTCATAGCATCAACTTCCTAATCACCCTGGTGCAATGCATGAGATAGATACATCCACCGAGTGACAAAGATTAATTTTTCTTCATTTTTATGATATTTTCTGCTCTCCTTATAGTGCCTGATATTTGGCAAAATTATGCCATAAAAATTGGAAGATTCCCTGTTTTGAATTTCTTTTTCATCTCTCCTAGTCTTGCAGGTTTGCCATAATAGAATTATTGGGCTGTTTTTTGTTTTTTGTTTGCCTATATTTACTTATATTTTGTACTGATTGACACTACTTTGAATCAAAAATGTGCAGATGGTAGCACCTGATTTTCACAGATTTCCAGCTAAACTTAGAAAGCAGAAGGTTTGTATAAAATGCTGAAAGAGATTTATGGCTTGCTGGCAGTCTTCCCTCCCTCTTGCCTCACTTTTCCATCTTTATTTTAACCCTTACATTGAACGCTGCCCTTTCAAAAAGGTATTATGGGTCTGATACGGCAAATAATTTTACTTGTGTGCCCATTGCTGATGACAGAAATTTCAGGTAAAACTTCAGTGTGTGCAGGTTAATCTGTAGAGGCTGCTGAATTTCTCTTGCATTCTCTCTAATGAGGGATGCTGCTGCCCAAGATTGTCGCACTGAGATAGAGAAAAGTGAAGCTTGGACGAGAAGGAAACACTAGGAAAATTTATTTGCCTAATTATCCCTTGTGGGAGCAGGCTGGATTCAACTTCCAAAGATCCTTATGTGTCCTGATGAACTTTTATTTTTCTAAGTGCAGAGAAATTCCCTAACAAAAAACCACTGGCTTTAAAGTAGGACCACTTAAAAATAAGTGTTCCTCTTTTCCTGCAGTAAAAGTTGCTATTCTGAGTATTTCAGGCCCAGCACATTTTGAAAAGTTATGAGGAGTTACACAAAACAAAGTCTGTGAGGAGAAGTGGTGCATCCTTTTCCTGCAAGGAGGAAGAGGCTTCTCTTGAAAGGAGCCATGTATTCAGTTAAGAGAAGCGAGGTTTCCTGGTTGAAAGTGCAGCAAGATTCTCTACAGAAGAAAATACAGAGATTTATTTTATCAGCTCTGAATAATTGATTCAAATCTATGAAATGAGACCTCCAAAATAATTACCCGTTTTAGAAGGTCCCTATTATATGGATACTGTAGTGTCTGTATGACTTTTCTGTCAGACCTGAACACCTCTTGTCCTGTGTGTCTTAAATTACTCACACTGAACTCTACTCCCTGCCCAGCATGGTGGGGGAAGAAGGCCGTAAACCTGTTACTGTGTGGCAAGAGAAGATCTGCAGAGCTGGGGAAAGGCCTGCAGCACAAATCTTATGAGGAGGGAGCTGGGATTGTTTACCCTGGAGAAAAGGAGACTCAGGGAAGACCTTATGGCTCTCCACAAGTGCCTGAAAGGAGGCTGTAGCGAGGTGGGACCCAGTCTTTTCTTCCAGGTAACAAGTGACAGGACAAGAGGAAATGGCCTCAAGTTGCACCAGAGGAGGTTTAGATTGGATATTAGGAAAAAATCATTATCTGAACATGTTGCCAAGTACTGGCACAGGCTGCCCAGGGAAGTGGTGGAATGGCCACCCCTACAGGTATTTAAGAGATGTGTAGATGTAGCACTCAGGGGCACGGTTTAGTGGTGAATTTGGTTAATGGTTGAACATAATGGTTTATGTTAAAGATCATTTTCAACCTAAATGATTCCATGATTCTCTGAAATTTGTCTGAAGCCTCTGCTGCTGGAAGGACGTGGCCTGAGCACTCCCTTGCTGGTCTCTGCCTGAAGGACTCCAGTCCTTCATTATTCACTGCTTCAGCCATCTGTGTTCACCTGGATCTTTTTGCATGGCTGAGAATTAAAATTGGTGTTTAAGGTCTTTGATGGCAATACCTAATAACTGAGAGCTGGTGTTTGTTCAAGCTACCTTTGTTAATTGTGTCCCCCTGCCTCTTTCTGTTCAGGTTTTGTGAACACGCATTTTTAGGTTAGACATGCTTCACGACCAAATCTACTCGTTAAAGGAAACTTTGCTGCCTCAGGTTTTTATGGCTGATTACCCTAGCTTAAACATAGATGCAGGTTTCCCTGAAAGAACATCTTTTCCAGGGCAATTACGACTTTGCTTTTGGCTGCTGACTCCTGTACCAAGTATCATGGTGTATAACTAAGGCAGGAAGTACATGACTGTAGTTGTTGCCTGTCTTGTACTTGCCCTTGTTACTGGCAAGCTCTCAGACAAATGAAATGTTCAGAGCAGTATGTTTCTCCCAATGTTCATTGCCAAATCAGGGTTTCATAACTGGTAATATTTGGGTGCCTTTAGACAGAAATATTTTCTGTCTCTGTTCAACTAAAAGTGCAATTAATAACTGTTACTGCATTTATTTTAAAAGTTAATCTTTTATGTAAAAAACTTCTAAAGTAATACTTAAAGTGAAGGATATCAAGCATTTATTGAAGGGTGACCTAGACTTTTCATGTGCAACTATGCCTAATCTAAGCACACTGAAATATAACATCATTATCTAAGTTCAAGGGGAAAATTTGTATTGGGTTTTTTGCAAAGTTTAGCACAATGGTGGTGCCCCCCCCAACATTTCCCCTCACAGAGGGAGGGCTGCAAGGCTCTCTGGCAATGCAGAAAGAAGTATGCTGCTGCTTTTTTCTTTTCCTGTATTTGCCGAGAAGGAGGGGTGCTATCAGCAACCGTAACAAACTTGAGCAGAGAGGACTTCCCAATGACCTGATGACTGACTGGTTTTAATGACCCTCAGCTTTCCTCTGGTTCATTAACTCTCCTAGGTAGTCATTAATCCCCAGGAAACATCCTGCTCCTCAATGTTCAGTGTTTAAAGACATGACAGTCTTTTGTAGATATTTTTCCTACAAAGCATCCAAAACACATATTCAACTAAATTTTTTTTCTTTCCAGATGTTACAGTGTTTTTCAGTCTCCAGGAGGAATCTTCTCTTATCTTAGTGATTTATTTTGGCCTTATGTTGTGTTGGTATGCAGCTAGTGTATGTCTGTGATTTGAAGGTTTCCACACCCTCTGGTCTTGGGGCCTTTACTCTCATTTTGTTAAATGAAATGCAAACGTCTCTGCACAACATAATGATTGTTGTGCTTTGAAACACATAATTTATTGACCTAATTCTTGATTTCTGTCCTTTACAGTCACTTTTCTGTACTGATGCCCAGAACAAGAGCCTCTTGCAGAGGATGGAGGGATTGATGCTGTAACTGGCCCAAACCCATCCATTAACTATCGGAGCCAGGGATGAAGAACCCTGGGCCTCAGCAGCCACAGCATGGCTTGAATAGATGGTGCCTCAAAGGACCAGAAATACTTTGATTCTACTCTCATGTGCACTTATTTCCTTTAATATAGGGCTGTTTAGAGTTATCAGGATGATTCTTTGAAAAAATTTACATGATGATGCAAAAGCATCTGCTGCAAGGCACAGCTGAGTCCCAGAGAAAACAGCCCATTTTGGGGTTTGTGCTGTTTTGGGAGGTGCATTGGTGTGCCAAACACTTGATTTGGCAGTGGTGGGGAATGCTGACACTGAGCATGTCATGGCACTGCTGAGAAGCCTCTGCTGCTGGTTCTGTTTGTGGACAAGCTCCTCCTTTAGTGTTAAATGTTTTGGAATCTGCAACATCTGAAATGAAATGGTTTGTTACTAATGGTAGACCTCTGTAGAGACTGATCTCTTGGTTTTACACACAGCCTGCAAGAGGGAGTTCTTTTCTCCAAACATAGAACTTCTTGAGACATTTCTGGGGTACAAAATATCAAGTTCTGTCAAATGTTGCCTGTGTTACAGTAATCCCTCCGGAGAGCAGAAGCACAGCTGTGATGGCTGTGAAAGTTCCCAATAAAACTCTTCTCTGTGATACCCTTCTGTCTCTTGGTGTGTCTCTGTCTACGCACAGGACCCTGAAAGGCAGAATGGCCGAACTTTCCCAAAATGCACAGAAATCCTGTGGCAGAAGAGTAGAGTTTGGTGAGTGAAAAATCATCCCAAACTTGTGTTTCCTCCTATTCAATAGGGGTCACAGAGTTTGTTGTGGTAAATCTCCCATTTCCTTCACTGGGTAAGGTGTTGTGAGTGGGAGCAGGTCCTGTGTAAGAAGTAGCTCCTTCCCCTTTATTTGTAGGAAATGATTTTCATTTCTTCTGTAAACCAGGGCTGAATTACTTTGTACTGTATGTGGGTTTTTTTTCCTGCATACCTATTCAAATAGCCTTTTTGTGTGTTCAGACACCTATTAATTTTTTATTTTACTCCAGGTTCTTCCAGAAAGCAAAATTTACAGCATCTTTCCCATACAGAGCTTCTCTGGGCTCATTCTGTGTGAAAGGCAAATCCCACCTCCTGTAAAGGAAGCAGAGGTTTCCATTGAACCTACTTCTACTTTAAAAGTTCTCATGATCAGTTTCTCAGACATAAATGTAATTATAAATAAAGGTCCTGTTGCAAAATAATTCTACTTACCAAGAAATAACTTCTAAAAACTATATTATTTTCAGTTGGAATGCTTAATTTTAAGCTTATCTTTATTTCTAGAGATGAGGGGTTTTTTTCTATTTTGATGTTGTGTCTATTTAAAATTGAGTTGGTTTTCATTATTTGTTCTGCAGGCATGCCCAGGTCAAAGTCCTGCTGCTGGAGTCTGGCTGAAAACAGCACAAACATGAAACAAGATTGCCACCTCCTGGTTGGAAACTGGGCTGAATTGGATGTATTGCAACATATTTAAACAGATTTTAGATGACAATATGGACGCCTGCTTTTCTGGCTCTGTGCTAGCTAACTGCATGCCTGGTCAAAGACTGACTGTGATGAGTCGGGATCCCTGGGAGAGGGTGTCAGGCAGGGAAGCCACCACAATCATGTTTATTGCCTTTAGTCAGCTCTGTGGTCCCTTTTAAGCCCCAGAATCCAGGGGGCATACATAATGAGAAATTTAAAGATATTAAGTAATTGTAGCTGTGGGAAATTCAACCAGTTAGAGCTGTGTTTTCTGCATTAAAAATGGAAAAATAATTGTAGTGCCTAAAATATTCCTGTGGTGTTAAGACAAGGTAAATATTTAAATATTAGATGCCTTTAAACTATCCCTTGGAGAAACCAGTGGTGGGCAATGTAGATGTTTACCAGTAGCACTTTGCTTTCAGAATTTAGTACTAATTCCCCAATTTAATGTCTGGAAACGAAGCTAACAAATATTGGTTTAAGCACTGTGACAATATCTCCATATTCAATGTATGGTGGTATGGGTAAGATTTTGCAGTCCTATTCAGCTCCAAACCAAGGGTGACTTCCTTAACAAGTAGGAAGTGCAATATCAGAACTGAATCACTTAATTGAGCTGGTATTTTTCTAGTAGAACAAGCAATCTTATATTTACCTTCCTACTGCAGATACTATTTTCTAAGGACATATACTTAACTGTTAGCATAACTCAGTATAATGGAAGAGAAGCTACAGACCTTAAACCACAGTATTTTATAAACAAACTATATCCCTAATGATTTTAAAGGGAGTATTTTACAAAACTGTCTGGCTGGGACCACTGTGGGTGGTCAGCCTTGCTGTGGGTCCCCTGTCTTGGCAGGTGCCTTTGCCTTGTCCACATGCAGGGGTGGCAGTGGCCAGTCCTCTCCCCAGCTGCCCAGTTATGCATGTATTCTTTCTTGGCTACTGGTTCTCCCTGTGACTGGTGTCTCTCTCTGGACACTGATAACAGGGACAAGCAACACATTTGGTTCTTTGCACCATTTTCATTAAAACATAACTTGTCTTCTTGTGCTGTCATCTCAAAGGGCCACACTTACTGTCAGCTGTTTTCTGCCACAAAAATGGCATCTGAAATGGCACTTTTGCTAGAACATCTTAATTAAAAATTATTTATGGAGGCTGAAGTTACTTCCTTGACGTTTTCTCAACTGTAAGAGAAGAACAGACAGACTGTATGGAAGACATACATCCAAACTAAGGATGAATCCACTTATCCAAAATGTATGAGCAGTGGTTAAATGCTTTATCATCCAAACAAAAATAGTTAAACTCCATTTACCGTAACCACCTTCTAAATATGTTAGCGTGCTGTATTTTACCTCATGCATTTAATTTGAACTAGTACAAATAATGATATATGGCTGTAGGTTAAAACACCTCTTTTCAGATGGACTGAGCTTGTCTCTACTACCTACAGCCTACTGAAATCCTCTTACACTGTTACCTGGCCACAAGGAAAAGCTGCAGAAGAAAACCTACGCATGAAAGAAACTTTTTCAGTGTGCACTTTGTTAATGGAGTCCAGAAAATGAACACAGAAATAACACTGAGGGTGCTATTTACTTATTGTTGCTTATTGCTGAAACAAAGAATAAGAAAATTCCCAAGCTTTTGAAAACTGGACCCTTCCAGTGCTCAGATGTGACTCTCTCTTTGTCCAGCATTTTTTCTGGAAACTCACAATGTGTGAGGTGCCAGGTAATGTGCTGTCTGAAAGAACCCTTGGTATTGAGGAGACTGAGCATAACACTCTAAAATGTGTTTAAACTGATGGATGTTGGAGACTGTTAATGCTCTCAGGTAGTTTGTGTGACAGGAATATTGAGTCACAGTGTGGCTGCAAGGTCTCAGTTGCAGGGTTAACCTCACACTCGCTCACTGGGGTACAGCTGGTTGTGTGCAGCTACAGCAGGACAAGGCTCACATGCCCCGTTTCCTTCCGAAGCCTGGGTAAATAGCTGAAGGGGAGATAGGTGGTGTTATTTGTCTGCTGGGAGTTGGACTGAACCAACTGACTCACTTAGCAAAGGTCATGACTTGGAGCTTTGCAGCTGTCTCATTCACATTGCTGAGAGGAAGACTTTAGACTCTCAGCCATGAAGCACTTGCTAAGTAATGCATTAACTCCTATTAAATTCAGCACTTGTTCTTCCTTTTTCAAGGTTTGCTTGGTGAAACAGCAAAATGAAAGTGTATGTCTGGAGACAGAACTATAGCACTAAGCATTATTGCCGAAAATTTGAGGAGAGCTGCCAACTAATTAACACATCCAAGCAGCTTAGCTTTCCTGCTGCGTTACAGATGCCAAGGGACTATTCAAGGAGCTGGTTGGGAGCACAGTGGTGCTCTGTGCCTTTTTCTGAACTTTTGATATGTGAGCAAGTGACAAACTGGAAGAAGAAAAACATTCAAATAAATACTTTTAAAGGACCTCAGGAATTACTCATAAGCACACATTCCTGTGAATAGTAATATATGATTTTTAAAAAATGTCCTGCATGGAAACAGTGAAAGTATGCTTAATAGCAAAGGGTTGATTTAGGAGGGATTTTCATCACTCATATTTATGATTCTGACACCTTAGAGTCAGATTTGTGCCATCTCCTATTTCATCACCTGAGATCCAGATTTTCAGAAGTAGTCAAACTGGTAAGTGTACTTGAAAACATAATTCTAAAGGGCTCTTGGCCATTTGGAAATCCAGTGCATGATTTACTTTCGGAGCAAGGCTGGAGTTTGTCCTGTGGGAAGGCTGGGACACACATGTGAATGGGACTTTCTTTTCTGTGACACACAAATTAAATATGAATAAATAAGGCCTTGGAAGAGGCTGTGCACCTCTCCCCTGGGTGTTGGGTACCTGTCAGACCTGCCCTGGCATCTTGGCCTCTCCTTTTCATGCCTCACATACAGCAGTGTCTGCCATTAGCTCTATTTTGTAGCTAGACCACAGACCACTTAAAAACTGTTGCTCATGATGTACATGACTTTTACATCAGGAAAAAGACCCCAAGGTGAGTGGGCTCCGGCCTTTCATGGGCAACCATTGGGTCTTCACTTTGACCAAGCAGTTTTGGCTTTACTTTGCTTTTTCTCTCCATGGGCTGGTACTGGATACAGACCATGCCAGCTCCTGGCTGCACCCACTGTGTCCACAACCCATGGACAGACAAGTTGGAGGGGTCTTTGCGAAAAGTTACCCACTGAGAGTGCTGGAGAACCAGCACAGGCATACAGCAGGGCCTGCTGCTTTCCTCTGCTATCGAAACAAAATCAGCTTTTCTTTCCACCTTCCTCTTTGTAATCAGGATTGTGAATCATTGGCTTGCTGGCCAAACCAGGGTTAGAGATCAGACCAGGTTTCAGTGTATTTTGCTGTACCATCAATCTTGCCGCAAGCTTTTGTGAGAAACCCTTGGCCCTCACTGAAAATGTGTCATCTTCAGTGGAAAGCACTGGATATTGTGTGCCAAGTTATTAGCTCCACAGGTTAAGAAAAGTCAGGCTCTTCCTTCAGTTCCCCTAATTTTGACATTTTTTCCTCAATAAAGATCAACCAACCTACTACATGAGCTGTTACTTTTAGTAATCAGTGAGTAAATAGATACAAACAGAATAAGTACCATTTATTATTACTATTATTGCAGCTGAGATTCTCTATCTAAACATTAAGAAATGTCAAGTTTAAGGCATAAATTTGTTGTTTCTTCCTCCTCCCGTGCTGGATTTTTCAGTTTATGAAGTTTTATCACCATTCAGAGCAATGTATATATATATAAAGCGATATATCTACATGCTACATTTTGTGGATTTAATTTCATTTGGAAAAATTGCTTTTCTGCTTAACGTGACAAAACATGTCAAGTTAAACCCCAGAAGAGCTCTTAAAGAAGGCGTGAAAAGATAACATTGCTTTTTCAGACAGCCGTCTGCAACAACAGCGGTAGAAAATACTGATGAGCTTTAAATTCACTTGTGGACTCATGGTGCCACCTAGTGAGTAAGGAAGAATTAGTCACCTTATACAACCCCCTACTAAAAGAATTTATTTTATACAATTATGTCATAGAGTTTGAAAGAGTACCTTTGAGTACTTTCCTTGGATTTCAAGCTTGAAATGCTTGGACATTAAATAACAGGTTGTACTTAGCCTTGTGAAAAGGCTTGTCTACGTGATAAAGTATTGCCACAGGGTGATATATATCATGTCATGAACTTTTTTCCCAGATACGCAATTTCCCAGAAAGCCTGTGCAAGTTATGTTTTTGTGGCCTCTTGAAAATTTTTCCATTCTGTGTCTTTGTAAACTTGTTTTATGCTCAATCCTGATCACAGGGGTAGCTTGTACATTTAATATTGTTCCTAAGTGACATTTTCACTGGTGGGATTTAAGAATATGACATCAGGAAATCAAGAACAGATGGGATATTTTTCTGTTTATTTGGCTGGGGTTTTTTGTTTGTTTGTTGTTTATGTTTTTGGGTTTGTTTTGGTTTTGTTTTCTTTTTTTTTTTTTTGTGGTATAGGTTTGGTTGTTTCTTTGGGGTTTTTTTTGAAAAAGGAACTCTCAGATGTCAGATTTTGATTTGTGACGCTAATCCATATTTTGTGTCTGTCATCTCCATGGTGATTTCTTTCTGCTTTTTGTAATTTTGCACAGAGATATGTGCTGTAAATATTTGGTCTTACACACAGAGAAGACATATATGATACATAGTGTTTTGCTTTTCTTGTATATCACAACTTGGGTGAAAGCACAAGGTTTTTAAAGGTATTTGCTTTAAAATATACAAACAAAAAAAGGAGCAAGTCAAGTAACATGGAAGGAAAAGCACGAAAAAAAATTGCCTCTTTGTATTTGGCAGAAGTATTTTTATATTTTTTTACTTCCATTTAAGCCATCTGAAACACACTGAATTTTTACTGGAAACAAGAACACTTACCATCAATAACCTTGATGCGTCACAGTTTTCTCCCTGCTTTGAAGTATTTGTCTTTTGCAAGAAGAGAGATTCTTTAAGAAGAAAATTTTTTTGGTAGTTTTCATCCACTTGTTTGAATTATCCGGGGAAAAAGAGTCTGTATTTCGTTCTTGCAGTTTTTGTTTATTTTGGTAATAATTACTGTCATTTCCCTTCTTATACGGTTGTCTGTACGCTAGGAGCTCTCTGCCTGTAGCTGACTGCAAATAAAATTCCCTTGTGGCTCCCTTGTGTCTCTCTCTTGAGGGATATCTCTGATTTAGTTGTATATTATTTTTGGTTTTTTCCCCCTCCCCTGCTCCAAATAGATCCCTTTGGGTGGTTTTACTGGGACATGAAGGTTTGTGATTGCTCTGCTTGGCAGTTCTTCCTCAGCCAGAAATAATGGAGTGTACCCTGTCCCCAGGTGCCTCAAAAAGCACTTCCAGGTTGGATTAACCCCTTTTTGAATGGGGCCATGGCAAATTGTTGTAGAAAGGAAATGCAATTAGGGAAACATCAGCCCAAGCTCTTAGATATGAGTCTACAGGAAAACCAACCAACAACAGATGCACAGTCTATTGCTGACCTCCAAGGTCAAAAACTAGCACATTTAAGAGAAAAATGCTTTGGTGACTAATGGAACCCTTGCAGCAACATCCTTTCCCAGCCCAGGAGAGTGGCTGTTTCAGCTTCGTCAGAAAACTGCCTCTGAATTGTATCACAGCTCTGATAACTAACTCTTTCAAGGCAGAAACAAATTCTGAAGCATTCAAAAGCATCTCTGATCTTTTATCTTTATCCATACTGTGGTGAAAAGAGTGTGTGCACTCTGGGCACACTATGAATAGGGATGAAACAAGCCTGCTGCCAGGTACTTTTTTCAAGGAAGCCATTCTATTCAATGCACTGAATCTTACTCCTATAAGGTTAAATTTCAGATATAAAACTAAAAAGTGGAATTTAGAGTTCAGGTGGCTTATTGTTACTTTAATAACTCCCTTGTGAATAATGTGCATTTGTTTTAATGTCAGAATCTTTCGTGACATAATCATGTAATACTGACTAGCCTCACCTACTTATATATCAAAATATATTTGATGATACTGATCATCATATAATCTTTCTTCTTCTGTGTGTGTATTTTTAGGGTGTAATGGGAAGACAGTGGGTTCAAATTCTTAAGATTTTTTGAGAGTTTCAAAATTAATGTAGCATTTTTCTTTAATATTTTAGCAATGCATTACTAAAATCTAAGATTCTCTTCCCCAGACGATGCCAGAAAAAAGCAAAGTAGAAAATGGTGAAGAACCCAGGCTGGGGAAAGGTTCTGGCACTCAGTGTGTATACACACAGCATGGAAGAGGCAGCTCCAATGGGATGGAGCTTTCGAGCCTGTTCTTACTGAGAACCAGCACAGGCCTTGGCGTGGGATCACACAGCTCAGACACTCAGAGAGGCCGTGTTTGCTTGGCTGCATAGTCAGAAAAAAGACATTTGCTTGTCCACTGGTGAGTCAAACCAATGGCTTTCCAGATGTTGTTGAGTTAATGACAGGTTCCCAGAGCTGGGAAGACAACCTTGTGTTATATCCCTGTTCTTAAACGCCCCTTGTATGCTCCCATTCCTAACCTACCAACCATCAAGAAAAGTGGTGTTTGAGCAGCTTCTCATCATGGCTGCATAGAGACCTCACTTGGCAAATACAAGCCCCTTCATGATTCCCCCACCCAAAATGGTGGCACTTATTTCTTTCCCTGCTTGCTGGTCTGGGTCCATCCTGAAGGAACAGGTTCACCAGAACAGCAGCTTGGCCTTTAACATCAGCTCTGCAATAAGTCCACTTCACACCCACATAACTAAATCAATCAATTAACAAATAAAGTTAAGTTAGTAGGTTTGAAGTGCTCTGCTGTGTTTGGCTAGTTTTGCTACTTTTGGTGCTAGCAGTAGCTTCAGAGGCACTTTAGCTTTCTGTGCACTCTGTCAACTTCTGTTGGTTAGCTGTGTGGGGGATGTCTTCTTGGAAGACAAAGGAAAGAGACAGTCAGTAAGATTTCAAGGCCATTTAATATTTTGTCCTTTCCATCTGAGATAGCTACCTTTGGTCCTAAAAAACTGTAGTCAGATGGCAACTAGGGACTGAAATAATTTTTCCTGTGAAAAATATACTGAGGGTAATGTATATTCACCACTGGTTTCAGGCTACTGTAGGCAGCTTGCTTCAGTATCTTCAGAGGGTCCCAATTTGAAGCCTAGAAATTTAAATGCAATGCCAATGGATATAGATATTAACTATGCATAGTCACAAAGAATCACTAGCGCTGACGCGACTCCAGGGAAAATTTTTCTTGATTCCTTCACTTTGACTTTCATGCCAGCTAGAGCTGAGATTTCTGTGTGTCTTTCTTGTTTATATGCACTCTGTGTTTCTATTCTGAGCGAAGGAACAGGATTATGTTTTGTAGTCCTGCATTTGTTTGCTCTGCTGAAGCTGGAGCTGCTAGTGGTGGAAGCATGTAAAATTTAGATTGACTTTCCTGAGCTGCTCTTATCAAGCACTGCTTATGCTTTGGCATCTGGTAAGTGCCTTCATACATGGCTTTCATAATAATTATCAGTGACTCTTGCTGAGAGACTCTCAAGAGGTATTACTACGGGACAAGGATTTGCAGAGAGATGTTGGGCTGATGCCATTATCCCATGGGTGCCTTGTCTGTGCATGCCTATGCTAGCTGATGGCTAGATAACTTCTAGATAACTTCTTTTCCACTGCTAGATGACATTGTGTCTTAGGGCAGAAAATTCTGCACAACTCTATGCTCAGTTTTACCAGTGATGCCTTTTCCTTGGTCCTAAAATTAAGAGCCAGACATGGTTACGAGATACAGGGTTTTTACTTCAGTATTTAATAAGGATCCTTGTGGTGCAGCAGTTCATCAAGGTGGAATATGCCGTAATGCACCAGCATGGTTGATCACAGATATAATTTTGTAGACCTTGCAAATTAACATATCTAACAGAGATGCCCTAATGAGAGGCTTGAATAAATAGTGTAACATCTCCCCATCCTAAAGTATTCCCCCCCATATGGCCCTAACCTTAGTTTACAGGATATGTTCTAGAGGGGCCTTGGTTTCTCAAGATAGCATAAGGCTTTCCGGCCCCCAGCTGTGAGGCCTTTAGGATGTTTGTTCTTCTGACTTAGCAGAATACCAGGATGATGCTAAGATATCAGACTTAATGAGTTACAAATATGCATGCTAAGGATGCTGAGAATACATAAAAGGTATATAAAAAGAAAAGGCAAAATGTCATCATGGCAACACCAGAATATCTTTTCACTTTGTTTTAGCTGCTGGTTTTTTGTCGTTGTTGTAGATTTGTTTTTTTCCCAAACTGGAACATGTTTTTGTATTCTGACTTAAAATACCTATTCAGTTAAAGATGTCTTATTACTATGGTTCACAATATGGGGGAAACCATATCTCAGATGCTTTATTTATAATCACTACTTTCCAAAGGTAACTCACAGCCTTAGGCTTGCAACTTGGCTATGTAACAATGTGCTGATGGGCAGAGTTGTACTTTTGGAAAGTTTTCATTCTGTTGCAGAACAATTCAAAAAGGATGCCTGTTAGAGAAGTTTACTGGGTGGAAAAGATGACTTGGGTACCAGAACAAGTACCTTCAAATTGAAGTCATCCATTCACACATCTCATATGCTTTGGCAGGCTAATATAGAAATGCATCTAGCTCAAATCTAACCTTGCCTCATTGAGGGCCGGGGTGGGGAGAGAAAGGAAAAGTTACACAAGGAGCAAAGCAGAAAATTTATGGCTTCAGCTGACAGAGGCTTGGCACAATAGGCTAACTTCAAAGTGTACTAATACTCTGCAGAGATCAGTAAACATGATTAATATATAGTCTGTGGGATATTATTTTCTGTGTGTGTGAAGTTATATAAAAACAAAAACAGCTTTTATATTTAATGTATTCCATATGAGGGAGTGTGTGTCAATATGTTCCTACTAAGGGACAGATTGGGGACAAAGTGCACATGCTGAGTAGTAACTTAGTCTGCAAATAGTGCAACAGCACTCTTCTAATGAGAAAATAATTAGCATACGAGTTTAAATCTCCCATATCAATATGTTTAGAAAACCAGCAACATCCTTCTCCAAATTTTCTCCTCTGTGGTGTCCTATTGGTCTCCTATACTGGTTTTCCATGTATTTTCTCTCTGGGGTCTCCTATTGCTCCCCTTTAACAGGCAGCCTGGAGAACCATGTAGCTCTGATACTAATTTTTATTCTGTGGTGGGTCTGCTGTGTCAGACTATGTGGTCTGTGCTACTCATGCCGGTGTGGCTTTACTGGAAATTCTTTCCCAGAGCCCTTTCTTCCTTTGTGCATCTTTTTTTAGCGTAATGGGTGATACATCTCATCAGTGGATGCTATGAGCCTAGAGCAATGCACTGGTGGCTCTTGTGTCTCACATGGTAATCATGCTCTGATTCAGGTGTCCTGAGTCATCTCTTCATTTCCATTTGCTTTCTTTAAACATAAAAATTTATGGGTTTTTTGTATGTGTATTTTGTAGACTTTAAAGGGTCTCTGTTAGATATTTGTAGAGCAGTTAAACTCCAGACTTTCTCCTATCTAGCTAAGGGTGTAATCTGTGCTGTTCTGTTATCATTGGTCTTTCAGCTGGTACAGAAATTTGGTGTCTGAATGTGCATGTCATTTCCCTGCAATTCTCTTACTTCCTTTTAAAATGGTGGGGGCAAGGGGGAGAAAGTATGTTTAATGTGTTTGCTTTCTTCTTCCATTTTTCCTTGAAATTATTTGTAACAAAGCTATATACTGTTAAATTGTGAAATATCCCTGTTTTTCCTCCTTTCCTCTGCAGCTGCTGAACAGTTGTCAGCCAGCTGTAGCTTAAAAGGAGAATTTTGAGGGCGTTTGTGATTTTCTGCTGGCATCGAGGCCAGCTCTGCCTGCAGCCCCACTTGCTGGGCTTTGTGCAGCATATGTGCGCTCCCTGTGCCCTAATTGCTGTAATTACTGTGAGCCTGGGGAACACAACCTTTTCCTACTCCTATCTAAACTACCTTGGCCAGCCTGTGTCAGCTGTCCTTTCATCCCCAGGCATTGCTTGCCATGGCCTGCCAGTGAATGCAGTGAAATGTGCTATACTTTTCTTCATTCAACTTTTGTAAAAAGCTGCTATCAAGTGTAAGACATTAACTTGTGAAAACTAAACACTGAAATACTGTAGATCCCAAACTGAAGCCCACAAAATGCTTCTATGCAATGTGCAAAGAACTTTCCAGTTGTGCAGTATGAATTATACCCTTCTTCTCAAAAGGCAGGGTAAATTTCCATTCTTTCTAATAGGAATGTGGCAAAACTAATGTTTATAACAGCAGCAAGCAAAAGATCTTTTCCCTTTTGGGACTATTATTTAAAACAAAGCATTTTGAGGTGTATATCTACTGCTGTGGGTGTCCAAGAGAAACCAAACAGGTGGGTTTTGTGTTGGCTTCCCCTGTACACTGCTCTGGCTAGGGTGGCAAGACTGGGATGTGACCCTATGTTGTGACAACCTGCCACTGCTGAAGAGATTCCACTGTCTGAACTTCACCTGTCTATTTAGAGATGGACCATGGGTATCCTGGATGATGGAGCTCTCCCATTCTGACTTTCATGCTAACGTTGACAAGGGAAGACATCCAGGGGTGAGCTTCTGGCGGAAGACCCTTCTTTATTAGGCTGAAGTCTGGGATTGCTGTGGAGCATGGCTTTCTTGCAAGATGGAGAGAAGTGACTTAGGGTGTTTCCAATGCTGAGGAGATACCACTAATTGTGAGGATTTAACTGATGCTAGTGAGGCATTATGTAGGGCTTTTTATTTCTGATCCTTGACATGAAGTTAGAATAACAAAAGTATGGTCTTGCAAGGATTTGGGTTTGCTAGAGTTGTTTTCATTTTGTGTCAATTACTGAAATTTGTAACTACAATTTTTAAATGGATTTTTACTGTCCTGTAATTTGACCATGGATCAAAAGAATTATACCTATTACACCATGTGCTTGACAGCATGTTTGCACTGGAAATCTGTTTAAGATACATTCAGTATGCTAAAATCTTATAACAGTAGGGTGCTTTGCTCAATAACAATATTCAATTAAGCCAGAAATTTAATATATGCAACTTTTTCAATGGAGTTTCTTTGCTTGTGCAAGCAGCAGCATGCATCAGGCTTTGACAAAACATATTGATCAGCAGAAAGTGAATATATGAGGTTTCTGCTGGGGAAAGGGACCTCTGGGAGGGAAATATTAACCATATTCCATCAAAGTCAAAGTGATTAGACATACAGTATTAATGTGAGAAAGATCTCCTTGCTCAATGAAGTAGTTGCTTGTTCAGTGGAAGTCTTTTGAAGATGAAATTAAAAGGCTCATGGCATTGGATGGGGAGAGATCAGGCAGTGAAGTTTTCCACAAGCTGCAGGAATCTTAAAGAATGAAATCCATTCACCTTTGCTGTTTGTTATACCAATCTTGATTGAAAAGACTTAAATGATCCCAGGTTGCAATGAGTTAAATATTAAGATGTTTTAATTAAGGATTTCAATGCTCTGGATTTCACAGTACTCTATCAAAGAGAAATACCACAATGAACTAAATATTTTGGAAGATATTTCTCCTCTGGGAGAAAGACATTTACAGAAATTCCGTACATGAAAATGTCAAATGTTACTCATCCTCTCTGTGGCTTTTTTTTTTTTTCCTTTTTGAAGTATATTTACTTCCAGTTGGTAGCTGAGGGTGTCACTGCTTGTTATTTGATACGTGGAACTGGGGCACACAAAAGGATGACTAATCCCATTTACTGGAATTTTACAGTTTTCTTCAAGGCCACAGTTTCCATTTCAAGCTTTATAGTAAAAGCAAAACATCTACTGGCAAACTGATTTCTGGTTATTGTTGTAGTAAATTAATATGGATTACTATTAAAGTAAAAGGGTTCTTTTTGAAGGTTGTTTCCTGAATTGAAAAGAAACTTACATTTAAATATTTTCTCAGGGGCAGTTTATAGTAGCTACATTGACAGTACAGAAGGCTCCCTGTCCTTCACCCAGCAATAGCAGGCAGCACATTGTGTCCTTTTGCAAATACACAAGCTCTCTCTTTCTGTGTCTCAGTCTCCTTCTCTCTTTCTCTCTTTCATTTCATGGTTTCAAGACCAGTGGTTTGCATCCAGGCTGAAATAAACTTCTTGTTTATAGCTATGTTACTCTCATAGTTATCAATGAAAAATGCATGCATCCCTTGTATCTTGAATAGTTTTTACTTATAATTCAGCAGATCTTGAGGAAAAAGAAAACCTCATAGTCACTGTCTTAAGCTGTTCCTTCAAAAGCTTTTTCTTCTTGCAGTTTCTCATGCTTCTATTGCAGTGGTGTGTCTAGAGCCTCAGTAGGGACAGCTATTGCAAGCCTTCAAAAAGTGGTCTGAACTTATTGTGACAAATTTTACTCCCCCTTTTAAAAAAAAGAAATCAAACTTTGAGATAGCCACCAGTTTGCATTCCAGCATTAGGTCACTTCCACTTACACCACTGTGGTGAACTCTCTTCACTAGACACAGATCACACCTGCTGCTACTCCTTCTTTCCCTTTTGCTCCCATGAGTTCCAGTGAGTCCATGTTTTGTTTGCTTCCATCTTGCTCTCTCCAGACTACACCTATTGTGCACAACTTTGTGACCTCCTTTGTAGTGGATTGCTACAAAAGAGCACAGGCTTTGGAATAACAAGACAGACAAAAAGAGATTAGATTTATATAGAAATATAATCGGAGTTGACTAATTCTTTGCTTTTTTGAAAATCCTACAGTAGTACATGGTATTTTCTAAACCCCCAGCTGCTGTGGGTTTGTCTACCTAAAGACCTCATCTGGGGGAAGCTGGAAGACTTAACTAAATCAATTCTAAGGGCTGGTAATCACAAGTTTGGGAACTTCACGGGTTTTAAACCAAATCTGTGATCAATCCTGAATATATGACATCTTTTTTTTATTGCTCAGTGGATTTTTCTCCTCTTTTCCTCTGAAACTGTGTCTGCGTAGCAAAGTCTCCTTTTTGTGATGTTAGATACAATTTATTTTTGGGAATGGTAAAGTGCTCTTTCTGATGTAATCAGATAAAGGAATTACCCGTGCACAAAGGATAACAGAAATCTTTGGAAAGAAATGAAAAATTGGGCTAATCTACCATGGAAAAATATCTGTTGTAAAGTCCTCAGACTCCTGAAGACTGAAGTCCTCTCTTGTTGGCAGCACTGGGACGATATTCTTTTTCTTGAATGCTGGCTTTGGGCACATGCTGGTACCACATTGGGAGCAGACAAATGAATTGTGCAGCCTGACTTTCTTTGGAGGTGGAAAATGTTGCATGTCCCCCTATCAGGTCCATCAGGTACAGCCTGCTTGCGTGGATGGCAGGTCCCACCACACTGCCAGCCTGCCCCATCTCCCAGGGCTGAGAGCTTGGCCACAGCAGCACCCAGAGTGTGTTTTGCTCTGGGCTGAGTCAGTGCCAGCCAAGCCTGGTGGCTTTGGGCACAAGGGTCAATCCCCTGTGAGTACAGCTGAGCTCACCTGACTAATGCTTTATTTTGACAGTGGTAATGACTCCTTCCCATGTAATACAATTTCCTCTCCCACATGATCCTGTGTCCAAATTAAAGGTCAACCCTCATCTGTTTTAAATCATCATGGCTGTGCTGATTTCATGCTTGCAAATACTAACTAATGAGCTGGAAATTTACAGCTAGCACTGTTATACAAATGGATGAAGACTCATGGCACAAGGGTCATCAGTGACAACATGAGTAAGGATGTTGAGACATTTTGGAGTTGGTTCTTGTGACGTCAATAGTTGCGAATTTGGAAAATCACCCTGCCATACTCTTTGTGGGGGCCTAACAGCTCTGTTTTCAGTTAGATTTCAGCTTTTTGTAATAAACAGTCTCTACTCCTACATCATTCCTGCACAAGCTGTTCATCAACGTAACTCTGCTAATGAACTGAACATGGCCATCCTCAGATCCCAGACCTTCCTTGTAAAACTTTCATTTGCTTAAATGGCAGTCAGCCTCAAAGCCTTCCTTTTTTGTAAGTCTGGTGAGACATGACAGAGCCACTCTTGTGACAGTGTATTGCGAGGGGTCTCAGGAACTGCTGTTGATGCTGGTGTAACTCCTTTGTGTGTTAAACATTGAGGGAGCCTCCCAGAAACCGGGAGCTCTGCCATGACAGTAGGTTGTCAGCAGCTGAACTGCTCTCTAGAAATGGAAACTGTGTTTTCACATCTTCTGCTGTTCTTCTCTAATGAATTTTGAGGGTTTTTTCCCCTTTTTTGCTTGCCTGATCAAGCAAGTTGCCTAATCAGCTGAACCCATGTACTGCATCTACTATTGTCCTTTAACAACTTAGTATTAACACAAATGTCTCTCTCAGCATATAGCAATATTTTTAGACAGTATTTCAAACAGAATAAATGTTAATCCAGCAAAAATAACTACTTCTGGTTTTATTTTTTTTTATCTCTATGAGATGCTAAGAAGAGTGATACTATGACTACCCTACACCATTTTATGGAAGAAAACGAACACGACCAGATTAATGACACAGCAATAGATTTGTTTTCTTAGAGAGAGCTGAACAGTAGGGTGTCTGTAACAGCACTGTATATGTATTTGAACATTGAAAGTTTGCCAGGAATGAGTGCTCCAAAGCTGATCTCTGTTGATTCACGTCTGTCCCCTAGACACTCTCTTCCTTTATGAGCAGCTTTCCCTCTCCTCCTAGATTTTCCAGAAGGTGTCACTGTAAGGCAGTGATGGCCAAAAGTCTGTAGATTTAAAATTAAATGAGTGAAAAGCAATTAATAGCTCTAATTTTCTTTCAATGATGATTTAACTCCTAATAAATCAACAAGAACATTTCAAAACATTAGAATAAGAACAAGAATTGGGAGTAACAAAGTTTCTTCATAGTTTGAATTTACAGCCTGTCTGAAAACATGTGATCCCAAACAAAATTCAGCTGCTCAGGCCATTAGTTCAATAGCTGAGAGTGCAAAACTACCAAAATGACTGAGCAGTTTTAAAGCCTGCTCTTTTAATGCTCATATTATGTGTGTGCACACTCAGAGGTACACACTTCTGAGAAGCACATGTGCATGCCAGGGGATGCAACTTCATAAGGAAAAGCTGAAGACAAAAAAAGGTATTTTTCCAGGTATTCAGTGAGATATGATTTGTTTGCAGATTTCAGCTTGTGCTGGGCTTGGGGGCTCAGCACAACACCCTGGGGCCCTCATAGAATGAGTGGGTGACACAGACTTGGAAATGATGCTGTTGTGGGTAGAAGGATTGGAGGGTAGCACTGCAAGGGTGGATGACCATGAGCGTTCCAGCCATCTGAAGGGGATACACATATTATAACAATGCAAAGGCTCAGACTTAGGAAGCATAAGCCAAAAGTTTATAGGCAACAAGTGAATAGATGAGAAGAAGGCTCAAGTCACAGTGGTATCTAATGGGCTCCTGATATAATCTGTCATGAAAAGTAAGTACGGCGTAGAATCAAGGAGAAGAATTTCCAGGGAAGCCAGAGGAGCTTTAGCACCTCTGACCTGAGGCTGGCTGAGCACTCACCTAGAATGTTGCATCCAGCTCCAGTCCTTTGCCTTGGGAGGTAGTGAGTGTGGGCTGAAATGGGAAAGCAGTGGCATGCCTGGGGAGCCAACTGTAGCATGCCAGAAACACAACTGAGGGTGCAGCAAAGTGGCAGCACAGACTAGTAGGGGGATAGTGGCCATTTGAGCTATAAAGTAGAGAAAAAAATAGATTTTGTGGACAGCACCCTTTGATTACTGTAAAACTAATTATAGACTATATGATATCTATATTATTATTACTCAAGATTAAAGTTAACAGTTCTGGGTGGCCTGTGTCCTTCCTGTTTCCTCATGAGATAATAACATGCAAATGCTGGATCATTCATTCCTCTTCCTCCCTGCAGGGGGTGGGTGCAGTTCCAGAAGTGGTGCTATATGACCTATCATCTGTGTTGTGCTATCCCAAGAACAAACTTCTAAGGACTGTTCTTGGGGAGGAGGAAGAGGAGAGCAGCCTTTCTGCGCATGCCCTGCGCTGATATTGGTGCTGTGATAGTTTATCAGCAAGAAGATGAGCCCTCCAGACTTCTGCCAGTCTCCTTCACTGGTTGCTTATTTAAAATGGAATCCATTTTAATCCATTAAGATAGGACAGCCACTTTGTTCTGGTCATGGTTGTTTTCCTGGAGGAGCTCTGTCTTGTGAAAAAATCCTGTGGCAGGAGCAGTTTTGGGGCAAGGGTGGATGGGTGAACTCCTGTGTCTTCATTGAGTGGGAAGGGGATCCCTGCAAAGAACCTCTAATGGATACCACAACAGTCCTGGTTGCACTGTGTGCAGACTTGGTTTGTGGGTCCTTTGGAGTAAAAAGCTGACCTGAAAGGTGGACATGAAGCCATAATGCTCCTGTGATTTCTGCTTCCCCAGGACAGCCATCAGAGCAGAGACAGAAAGGAGGGTGCGGGGAGAAACAAGGCGAACATTGGAGTTATGTCCCTGAAGGACCCTACTGGGGCAGACTTTCAAGCACTCATTGTTACAGCACATTCTTTAGCAACAAATTTTCTATTTAACCAGTGTGTTGACAAATAAATCCTGATTTGAATTTGTACATTGCTTTGATTCTTCAGGCAACTTTTGGATACATAGCCAGATTCTTAATATAGAAGCAACTGGAAGTAGGTCATTTCCGCCCTTCAAATACCATTTAAAAGTTTCTCCCTGTTATGGAAGAGAGGGAAAAGTTTTCCCTGTCTTTTCATCTTCCTAGGTTTCTGCTGTGCAAAGCAGCCTATGAAAATAAATTGGCAACAAATAAAAGTTGTTATTTCCTTTTTTCTTCAATTTTGGTCTTCATCAGGACAGTTTTAATGAAATCCATCTATTTAGTTTGCGGGATTCTAGTAACATACCTTCTCATTATACCATAAATAATGGTGAAGTAAGAATCTTATGACTATTACTTTTAAATCAAAATTATGGGTTTCTTAATGGATTCCATAATACAGATTTCAAAGTTTACAGTAGTTTAACCATACACAAACATTGTATCCTCCCCTCCTTTGTAATTCAGCTGCTCTTTATTTTCTTCTGCAGTTTCATATGGTTTAAACATCTGGGCTTTCGGAGCTGTTCCATGCCTGCTCGCCTTGTTAGAGGGTTTGGTGCTGGAGCCTCCAACTGAATGCCAGAGTCCTTCCCTTTGTGTTCCTCAGTGACGTACACAAGAACTTTGAGGTGGTGTAAGAACAGAAGGATTCATGGCTAATAAATACTTCATCTAAATGGGTGAGTGTTTGAGCTGGGCTGTTAGCTTAATTCTAACCATAAGGAGAAATAACCACAGCATACTTTGGGTGGGAGAAGATATCAATCACTGTCACTTTTCAGCAGAGGAAAATGAGCAGAGAGGGAAGAAGCTGGCGTAGATTTTAGCTTTTGGAAACTGGGATGTAAGCTTCTCATCCAGGCTAATTCTCTTCTGGGTTATTGCTGCTCCTAATGTTTTATTTCAGTAGCAACATATCTCCTGTTACTAGGTAAAATAAGATGAGTATTATGTGTATTATGACTAAGGCTGGCTACAGATACATTATTCAATTGTGCTGGATTTTAGGAAGACCATATTGGTGCCTGGGTGTGTACAGAGGTTTTCAAAGTAACTCCCTTGACACACCAGAACCGATATACCTCTGTTGTACTCTGAAGTCTATTCAAAATTATTCAGCCTTGGGAGAAGTCTTGTGAATCTTGTCACAACATGCTGCCGTATCAAGAATTCAATAATTTCAGAAGCTTCTTTCTCATGGTCATTTTAATCTTAATTTACATCACCATTAGTAGGCAATGTAAAGATTTGCTTTTAAATCACCATGGTATGTTTATCAGGAGGCATGATTCCCTAACAGAATTCTTTCTGAGGTGAAAATTATTTATTCCTTTTAATAAGTTTTGCATTCACTGTTTTACACGCAGAGGATGTACTCCTGGCGCTGCAGATGCCAGGAAAAGTTTTGCCTTTGACTCCAGAATTTCAAGACATCACCGTCAGTCTTCAGTACAGTCTGTCTCCTCCTCGTTTACCTGACAATCTCCTCAGCATTCCTGTGATTAATAAAAAACCCACTGACACTGTCCCTTTCTGTTTGGTTTTTGGATACTATGTGCACCCAGGGAAATCTCATTTTCGTCAGCAGCATCACTGCTGTCACTGGCATGGGGAGAGGGGCAGCTGTGACACTGCATCGCTGTCTGTGCCCATTACCAGTAGAGGAAAGAGATCTCCTATATGTCTTATTCATTTAGAAGGGAGCCTTTTTCAATTGCAAAACTTCAGTCTCTTAACTATAATCACCATAGATGTTTTTTCTCGCAGACATATTCTGCCACGTTGAAGCAGCTGAGTTTTTGTAAAGAAAATGAATTTTCCTCTTTCTTCTGGAAAACTGCTGGCATTCAGATGAGTTGCTACTTCTCTTAAACCTCTCCCTCTGCCCAGTTTGAGAGCCAGTTGAGTAACATAACAATACATAAATGAGAATTAAATGAGAAGCTTTTGCTCTATATTTTTCCCTAATTATTATTACTCTATCTATGTCAGCTTCAGATTTACACCAGATTAAATTCTGAATAGAAGGAAAGCTGACACAATCCAGCAGGATCTCCTAATTAAACTCTTTAAATAGGTTGTATTTTTTTTCCTTTTTATTGTGACTTTTCAAGTTTAGTGGCCTGATCAGGCTGGAAATTCTCTGCTTGTATCTTTTGTAAAATCATGGATGACATTTCTGTACTTAAATGGTCATATACAGTTTTTCTGTTCAGTGAAGCTAAGAATTTTTTTGCATTAACAGAAATACTGTAACACCCATTGATAAAGGTAAAAGAAAAACTTATTGCTTTTTAAGTGCAATGAAGTTTAATAATGAATTCTTTTGTTCTTTGTATCTCTCCATTATTGGAAGTCTACATTCCCTTCCCTCCCCTATCATCTTTCTTGTCTATGCTTCTGCTCCTTCATACTGAGGAAGCGACTGGAACCTCAAAATACTTTTAAGATCATAATTTTACTCCTCTCATTTGAAAAACTGAGTTTCTTACCACCTCCATCTAGCAGGCAGCTGCTAAGGAAGAAAGGTAATTCACCAGACAGCTGGGGACCAACAGTAATATCTATAAAAAGGAAATGGACAGTGTAAAGCACAATTCCTGAGCTGGTGTTAATAATGTGAGTGTCAGAGAAGAGAAGACCACCAATCATTGTTCTTGGCCTCAGTTGTGGAGAGACTCAGCATAAGGTGGAACTCCAATGGGCACCTGGGGCATGGAAATCCAGCAGAAGCCTGGGAGGGTATTGAATGGTTTTACTGGGTCTTTCTGAGCACATCTGTGCATGCAGAAACTCGTAATTTGCTTTGATAACTTCAAAGCTGTGGATAAATACATGGCAAGCAAGATTTGCAGTAGTAGGAAAGTTGCAATTTTGGTGCATATGTAGAGGATGGAGAGCTAGAAATAGGATGCAGCTCCTGAGAGCATACCTGGTGCAACAGCTCCCAGAAAGGACTGGCAAAAGACAATCTCAGTCTCTTGATATGGTGACTGGAGTGTGCACCAGAAGCTCATCTGGTTTGAATAAATTCCTGTCAGTAGCCTGCCTTCTGCTTAATGAGGTTTGGGGTCAAGAAATTAGACTTCCTCTTGCCTTAGCTTGAAAGTTTTGTTTCTAGTTGTGCGATTTCTGGGGCTCCTAATACATAATGTTCACACAGGATTCATCTTAACACATTGGGGTGTGTGTGTTGAGCAGTCTTTTAAATAATAGCCAGAGATCAGAGTGCTTTTTCAGAGAGTGGGAGACTTAGATTTCAACTTTAAGAGTGCTCTAGTGATCTTGTCTAAGTATCCTGATAAAGTCTGACCCATTTTATCAGTGGGGTTTTGCTTTATGTAAGTTATCTGATATTTTTTGGAGCACAGAAAAAAAATCACTTTCCGGCCTCATAATTCACCTTTAAGGTGAATAAGGTCCACTGCCTTTGTGGATTGGAAAGCAAATTTCATCCCTGTAATTATTTCCAATTATTGTCTTGAGTTTTAATATGAAATGAGGAAAAGTAATAGGAGTTTGAGGGTACCCCCAAAACTAGTCTATGACCCGGGTGTTCAGACATTTATTCAGGAACTAGATTGCTTTGATTTTAAACTCCTTAATAAATGGAATCAAAGTCCCTATAGTTGTAAACATTATTTTACATTATTTTTTTGGCTATTAGGAGAAAGCCTTAGTAATTTTTAAATGTAGTTTTTTTGTTTCTCAGACTCTTGCTATACACTTTGGAGAGTGTACTCTCTAAATCAAAATTTTTTTTCAGTCTATGACACCTTCTTTGAAAATATTTTTTTTTCTTTAAGCCAAAACAGTATTTTTATTTCTAATCATTCCATTCTGTTTTGCCTCATTCAAATCAGTTATAAAACTTTTCTGACTACTTGCTTAAATAATTCACTTTGTGGGCATAATAAGTGAAACAAAGACTGACTGCTTTGAAAAAATCTGTTCCTTTCTTCTGGTACACAAAATAGAAGTGGTTGACCAGACAGAGTCTGCTCTTATTCTTGAAATAGTTCTCAACTGGGAATATTCAGCAGCATGGCTGATGTGTCAATGTGTTTGCCACTGAAGAATAAACATCTCCATGCCTACACTGTAAATAAAACACTCTTCCTCCCCCAAATACCCAGGTCCCCTCTGGAACTTCCTTACTGACCAGACACAGAAAAAGCATGTCAGCACTGAGAGATGGAGCTGATTATGTCAAAGGGAGAATCCAAACCACGTACCTAAAAGTTGTCTGGAAAGAGTTTTGATATGTCACTAAACCTAAAGACTTTGAATATCTTTGAATATCTCCCATACATGACCACCCCTCATCCCTTCCAACTCATTTGTTACAAATATTTGGCAGTATAATCTTGACAGTCTTTCAATTCATTAGTTTCAGAAGGATAAGCTCTCTTACAATAATGAGGAAATTGATCTTGGCATCCAAATTACTTCTGCTTATTCCACACTGGATCTCTTCAAATGACTACTGCCACTAATGCTCTTGTAATTCATGTGAATTACTACATATCTTTTAATCCTGTTAAGAAGAGAATAGTGATTACTTAGTTAAGGAGCTCATTGTAAAAATGATCTAAATTGTGCTCTGAATCATTAAACAATCCCATAATTGAATTTTGTAACACTGCGGAAAAACTTCTGAGATTATTTCAGTGGGTCAGCAATGAATATCAGTTTCAAATGTATTTAACTTTGAATACAAGTACGAAGAAGGATGTTATTCTCTGTCAGTGTTTCTTATTTTTACCCTTTTCACTATTTAATTAATTTAAAAATTTAGGATTGGATGGGTTCTAAAAAAAATATTCTCACCCAGTTGTAATTCTTCTGAGCAAACAGAAGCATCTGCCAACTCAGCTGGATGACAATGCTATTATTCACCTGCTCATAGATGTAGTTCAGTTCTTAGTGCATTCAAAAACTCGACTTTAATTGTATTTTTCTTTCAAATATATAAAATTTATTGGTTTTTAATATGGAAACTGCTGTATTGTTGCTCTCTGAAACCCCCTTCCCCCCAATTCCATAAAGAGGTTGGTTGTTCTACTGAAAAGCGTGTATCCCTCTTCACCAATCATCCAGCAAAAGTCAAGACACTTGAGGAACATTTCAGAGGAATGATGAAAATCTGAAGTGCAGTGGTGAGCGTATCTCTTGAGAAGATCTGACCAGTCTTGCAGGAAGAATATTTATCTACTTATCTGGTACCAAATGATGAATCAAACATTGCTTTTAACTTTGCTCTTCTAAGAATATTGCAGCACCAAGTAACAGAACAGACCATGACAACTGGTTCTTTAAACAACTACTTTCAACATTATAAAAGTTAAAGGAATTTCTTTTTACCTGTTTCTTAAATATGAAAATGTTTCTGGAACACTGAGCCTGCTACTGACCCTACCTTGTTAGGTAAAGACAAATTTCAAACTCAGTGTTAATGCTATTGTTAATGTTTAGCCATACTTCTTCAGCAAAACTGTATTAGGCATATGAAAGCAAAAGAGTGTTCAAACTAGCAAAAAATGTAAAAAACAACTTCACATTCCCCCTCTCTTAATGCTTTGAAAGTGTAGTTTCATAAAGCTGAAAACAATTAAGAGCTAAATCTTTTGGGAAAAAGCTTTTAAACAGAAAAATGTGAATGATAATTGGGAGCTGCTTAGGAATATGTTACCAAACGCTTCAAAAACCACAAATGAGAGAGAAGGCCATATTAGTTTAAAAAAAAATACCACCCAAACAAAACAAAACAAAATGAAACCCTGGCTCAAAGGGAAAGTGGAAACAGATATGAAACAAACATGCAAAAAAAAACCCCAGGAAAAATGAAAATTTATATAAAAATGGAAGAAAGGTGAATTTGATAGTGGTACAAGTCAGAATCGTAGTCATACAATGGTTTGGGTTGGAAAGGACCTTGAAGAAGGTAGGAATTATTCAACAGTTGTTAAGGGGAAAAAACACCCCAGAGATAGAACATGTAGAGTGTAAGAGGGAAGTTTTAAAACATATTAAGAAAAGTTTCAATTATATTGTTCCACTGCTAAAAGAAAGTGCTATTATTGTCTGAATGACCCAGAGAGGCAGAACTGCTCTGAGAGTAATCATGTCATCCAGTATTTAAGAAGGATGTCAAACGCATACTGTTCAAAGTAGATATTTTAAAATAAGTTAGTTTGATAAGCCTCCCTGTAAATATTTATTCTAATCTAGAGCTGGGGAAAATTAATAATGTATTAATGTTTTAAAGAAACAAGAGGGTGACCACAGTAGCTGGAGGATTTGTGGGAAGCTGCTGAAGAACTTCTACATGAAGAATGAAGGGAAGGTCCTAGTGTCAGCATCAATTGACATAGGTTTGCAGCAAACAGCTTTTAATATCTTGTTTTTAATAGATTGAGATGAGTTTGGTTGATAAAGACAACGGCATTGAAGTGTTTTTTCATTTGGCATTCTGGTTAAGATATGAAAAGGGCAATTGGTAATATAGCATAGACTAAAACCTCATCGTGATAGTTCACATTTTAATAATTTCTGGCAGCTGTCAGAGGACAGGTGGTTCCTGTCTGATGGATTGATGCAGAAAGAAAGAGAATAATTTATTTTTGTGTGGGGAGGTTATTCATCCAAGTATAAAACATTGCAGCAATGCAACAAAGGAGATAATGACTGAGGGAAAGTGGTGACAATCCTGTGAGAAGGATCAGAGGATGCCTCTCCTGAGACCTTTGGTTTCTGCTTTTCTATCTACAAAAAATTCATTCATATGGCTAGCAAGTATTGTCATAGTTTGTCTATTGCTGCAATTCAAGGCAAGTTTTTTTAGGACTTAACTGTGAGAAGTCCTGTAGCCTGTGAGAGGGTCAGGCTAGATGGTCCCTTACAATCTATGAAGTTGCAAAGGAAGAAAAGACCATCCAAACCAGGAAACCCACAGCGGGAAGGGGAGAGAACTACCCAGGTTTGAAAATATTGCTGCAGATGTCACAACTCACAGAACATTTGGGGAGTTTTACGCTAATGTAGTCCATCTCCTTAAAAATGACACATCTGTTTCCACTTTCTGTTTCTTATATTATCTTTGTAACATCACTGTAGACTCCATCTGGAACTGAAATTCTCTTTAATTTTTTTAAAGCAGCGTTCCTGATAAAATCTGGCATTGTAATGATTTGAAGGCAAGGATAAGCTTGGAAAATGGAACATTTTCTGTTTCCTGCCCATGTAACTATGGTCCTTCCCTCTCTGCAGGCACACATGGTAAAGATATACAGAAATATGAGTGCATTTACACTGCATGTATACTGTGAAGGGAAAACCAACACAATTAGACTAAGAAGATAGATCCTTGCTAATCCTAATTCTACTAATCCTAAAGACAATAAATCCTAAATTAAAATGTGTATTTGGAGAAGTTTTTTAAATATTAAAAGGCATGATTTATAATTTCTTAGTATTAATAATTGTTGTACTGTTCCTTCTTCTTATTACTCAAGTTTTAAAATCACCCTTGGCTTTGTAGTCAGTCCAGGCTGCTGGGGTTTGTTCTTGTGTTACTGCAGTTTAAAGGAATTTTGTCACTGATTCAGTGAGGGCCAGCTCTAAATTTACTTTTGCTTTGCAGCCTCTTTTAATTTCCTTCACTGTACGCATTAGCCCAGAGGTAATATTCCCAATCCTGTTATCAAAAGATCCATTTTAAATTTCAGCATTTAACTATTTCAGTGGAAGCGTGAATAATATCTTTGTGTGTGTGTGTGTGTTTTGATGATTAATACTGAGGGGAAAACTATTAAACTCTATCCTCAAGCTGTTTATCTATGCATTTAACAGCACAGAATACATTGGGAAATCTAAAAATATTCTTGGTTAATATGGAGTAACTCTGGATGTACCTTATTACACTAGGAAGAATGAATAAATGTCATTATTGAAAAACCTGTTTAGTCTCATATTATATTTTCCCTAGAGGTCCCAGTACAAAGCCTCCTGGAGTCAATGAAGGCTTGGAGTGCAAGCATTCCTCCAGTGGCTCTGATTTAGCAATAACAGTGACTTATTAATCTTCAGTTGCTAGACTAGAGCGGATATCTTTCCAGGAAAAAATGAACAGTAATATTTTGCTCAGGGAAAAGGAGGAAAAGAAAAGCAATTTAAAAAAAAGATTATATTTTTAAGCAATAAATCTATTGAATCCCCTTTAAACTGAGAGGGAGTAAATCAAGAGGGTTTTCTGGTAACTTAGCAGTCTCTCTGTGTCTTTTTTCCTGGCTGACTAGTCAGGCACTTTAAACGTTTTGCTGGGCAGGAAAGGAAAGAATAAGTAATGCCAACCATGTGACAAAAATTGAACATGGAGTAAAAGAGAGCACCTTCAAGGAGGACTGAAGACCACTTCTTGTCCAGTTTCATAGCTTAGTTTAATTTAGCTGTTTTTTTATGGAGGAAAGGAAAGGAAGTATTTTGCAGCGTCACATGTGGTTATAATGGAACTATCTCTGGACTTCTCTTTCTTCTTTTGTTTCCTGCACTCCCCTTTCCTGCCTCAGGTTTGGGAAGGAAACGCACTGCAGCCCCAACATAATGACTTAGTCCTTCACAGCATGCAGGAAAGGTCTGAGAACTTGTTAATGGTGGTGAACTGGCAATATGTTTCTCTCCTTATGAGAGCTGGCACGACATAACTCATCCTTATGACTTCACTCCTGCTTTTTCCCAGCAGCTTATCTATGTGACAGCAACATTCAAAAGGCATTTCATCTGGTAAGAGTCAAGTAGCATCTTGAAGCTGTGCACATTCTTCAACTTTTCCATCAAAGACAGAGAGGGTTTTGAAGTGTTTTTCCTGTGCCCCAGATAAACAGTTATCCAATAATGATGCCATCAATGCACTCTATCCATGCAGAGCTGGTAGTTTTACTCTCTCCCTCCCTCTGTCCTAGGTACGTACTTGTCTAATCTGGGTAGTTATCTATCAGTCTAACCAAGTGTGTGCTTTGATAGGTGCAAGTAACCAAGCCCACTGCTGAAGTGCAAAGAGTAGATTTATTCCATCCCCTTGCTGGCTGGAGGACTCCAAAAACAAGAGGGGACACATGCACTGGTAAGCTCAGTCCATGTTAGCAGGGGCAAAAAGCTGGGAGCATGTTCCTGCCCTCAGCATCTCCAAGGGCCTGGGGCATGCACAGGACTTCACAGTGCTGTGCTTTCTATAACTCCCAGCTCCTTATTTCTCTTCCTCCAAGCCTGTCCAGGGAGAAGGCCTTTTAAGTCTTTGACGGCTTTCTGTTATCCTCTACAAAACTCCACTTCTCAAGACATGCAGAAAACAACCCAAAGCAAGCACAATACATGAAAATTTCCACACTGGATATTCTTAGCACCCCCCAGCTGAAAGGTCATCTTGAGTGAAGACAACTCTACCCCATTGCCAAATCATCTGCTTTCAACCCTTTCCCCTCAACACCTAGATAGATAGATAGATTGACAGATAACTAAGAAAATGAAGGAGTTATTCTAGCAGCTTTTAAAACATCCCAGACAGAAGTCCATGTTACAGTTCGTGAGGCTATTTAACCCTTTAAAATTCTGTCTAAAATGAAGACTAAGCACAGAAAATGAAGTTCCAAATACTTCATAAAGAAAAAAAGAAATCAAGAAGTAAGTGTTCAAAGAGTGGGAAGATTTCTCTTGACTGTAGAGGAGACTAGATCAGCTCTCTGGCCACATCATGCAGTCTAGACTGTCAAGTGATACTGATAAATATTCATAATAGTGTTGAGGATTACACAAGGCAAACTGGGCATAAATGCATACATGTCTTTTGAAATTTTTAAAAATCTTGGTTGGAAAAAAATTAAATATCCAATGGTCTAATTTTTGTAAGCAATTCAAATCAGGCTTAGACTGAAAAGCTCTGAAAGTTGTCAACACTGAATAAAAAAGTTGAGTTTGAAGTAGTAAAGCAGTCACAGAGAGGGACCCATCACAAAACCTGCCCTGATAGCTAACACAGTTTTCAGTAGAGGCATCTGCTTCTGTTCTGGAGTAGAGAAGAGGCATTGTCATTCCAACTCACAAGGAGCTAGCTCAAGGATTGCCATTTTCACTCCCTTTTGGCCAGATGTGAAATATTAGGTAGTGTCAAAGCTGGGGCCAATGTGGTCTGGCTGAGTTCTCTGAACTCTATTTGCTACAAAACAATCATTACCATATTATTGAAAGAAATTTTATGTCAGTATAACTTAGATTTACAGTTTATGTTAAAACCCTTTAGAACCTTTCCAGGAGGGACACAGAAAATTAAAGTGAAGACAAATTGGAATGAACTAAATTGGAACGAACTAAATTGGAATTGCTACTTTTTTTCAAGCAGTGAAAAGAGTACTCACTGCAAATGGGAATTGGTTGTCTTCAGGCAGGACTCGGGGGTGTGAATTTTCTATAAAGCTCCTTGTCATTTCCTCTGTTAAATGTGAGAAATCCTTAAGGAATTGATCAACTTTTCTGGAGACCATTACTGATCTGTAATGAAGCAGTCTGAAAATTTTCATTGATTTTAGGGTTCTAGCAAAATTGACCCGTGGAAGGACAGTGCATTATTACTTTTTGTATTGCCGCATGTTGAATTCACTTGTGTGCTATATTAAACCGATAATTCATAAACTAAATATATAAAACGATTTGCCTTTATTTTTTTTCACCACAGAAATGGAACTGACAACTTCATGTAAGATTTTCCCATTTGCAGAAAGGACAAAAAATAATCCATAAATTTTAAATTTCCTTTTGATTTATTTAACTCTTCTTTATGTTAAGAAAATTTAGTTTCAAAATGAAAATAATTTCTCATAAAAATGCCAAAATTACTTTCCTATTGGAAATGTTTGATCAGGCTAAACACAAATTTGCAAAGGCCTTGGGTTTCTCAGAAGCTTTCATACAGCTTCTGCAGCTTGTCACAAAAACTAATCCAGAGTTAGTCTTAATTTGCTCGGATATCAGTGTGAGAGGAGAGTTAGGCCACATGTTTCCATTTGCTCATTCTAAGCCCTTTTATGAGGTGTCCAGTTTCAGTACAATCATATCAGATTTGAGATATCCACAGATATACTGTGACATCAGCAAGCTAGAAACATTCTGAAAGGTGCTGATACATGTGTGTGTGCATGCACGTGTGCCTTTGGAGGTTTCCTTTGAGGCTACGAGTTGTGATTTTATCTAATTTTACATAAACGACTTAGTTTTAATGGAAGCTTTGATCTCTGATAGAAGAAAATAGTTTTCATTACTCAAATTTCGAATGCAGAGGATGACTTAACGGTGAAGTGTGTGCTTAATGCTCATACCCCTGCTTCAGCCCCAGTATGCAGTGTGCTGTTTCCCCATGCTTTTCCTCTCAACCCAAGAACATCACGTTCTGTTCTAAAGATTGAAGTCGATAAGACAATAAGACATGTGTTTCAGTGGCCATTGAACCCAAAAGTTCACTGTGTTTGTTTTTTAATCATACTTTGGAAATTTTCAGAAGTATCAGTTATGGAAATGATCAAAAGCAAGAGCTGTGACATTACAGAGAAAGATTTCTTGTTTAAAATGAATGAGAATGGTCATTCATGGATTGCCTTAGTCACATTCAGCTCTGAAGGGCCAGGGAACCATGATACAACTTCATAGACAATGCAAAATGGATTTTTGCAAAAGTAATAATTACAATAATAATAAATAGGTCCTCTTAAAATTAAGAATTTTATGATAATGAATCTCGTGCTAGTTAAAGCATATTAGACACTAGCAACAGAGTCAAATAGCAAGATATTGGCACAACAAAATAGAAAGAAAATACTAAAAGAAAGGCCCAGTCTCATTCCCTGCTCTGCTGTTGGACCAGTGGGTAATCTCAGCTCCAGTAAAATCAATGTGGTTTCCTATAAATTCATATTAATTCAGTTGATCCTTGTTTTA
>NW_008237226.1:10425877-10451040 GCF_000691975.1 Corvus brachyrhynchos | reverse complement strand
TGAAGAATTAAACTTGTCTTTTCATGCGTTCATTTCAGTGAAGAATTTATGACAGTAGCAAATCCCCTGATCTTTGTTAGTCTGACTGGAAGAAAAAATTAGTCAAAAATTAAATTAAAAATACGTGTTAACTGTAGGAGTTTGTTCAATAGGGAAATGCAGGTTTAGATGGATTTGTTATCTTTAACTGGTCCACATATTCCTAAATATATAAACATCCCTGTCTTTTCACAGAAGTCTTTGAGTATGACTGTATGAGTTGATGCTGGAGTTTCAGCCATAATTCTTGGTTTCTTCTTCCTGTATATATACAAGAAAGAACATTGACATTGGATTTTGTAACATTTCTGTGTCTTTGACTGTGTTTTGTACAGCATGTAGTCGAACAGCCAGGTCAGAATATAAGAAGATCAGCCTCTCTCCTTTTTGTTTTATGTATGGCATGTGTCAGCAGAATGGGCACTATGTGCGTGTTGCCAAGTTGTTTTCTCATATTTCTTCCAAAAAGCACTGCTTCTCCTGTAGTCTTCTGAAGATAAATCACTTGCAATTCCAAAGGTTTGTGCTTATTACTGTGTAACAGTACTTAGAAGACGCTATTGCATATAAGCATTTTCTTCTCGGTAGTCTTTCTGAACTCTTCAAAGCATTTCCTTGTGAGCCTGCTGCTAACCCAGAGGAAGCCAGGCAGCCAACCAAGAGCTGATTCAGTATCATTCAGCTACCTTTTGCAACCAAGAGTTGTTCACTATGCTTGTGCTACTACATTGCTCTGAAAAAGAACAAAAAGAGTGCTCACCAGCTCTGAACATGATATTCTTGTCTGGCTAAAATTTTTTCAGCATTTTTTGTTAAGAAACTTCAGAAAGCTTTTAAAGGTGATGGATAGGAGAGCCTTTCAAGGGAGATTTATCCTGTGGTTAAACTATATAGTCTCTCACACAGGTGGTTTTGGTTGTAATGGAGAGCTTGTGTTATGCTGCAGCTGCGTGAGTATTCTCAGCAGTAGATCTGCTGTGATCTCAGAACTCCTGACCAGAAGTCATCCTCCTGATGTGACTCCAGGGGGAGTGATAGGATCTGTCCTTCCAAGGATCATTGCTGGTAACTCCTTTCCATCTCCTTTCTGATTGTTATCAGGATGTTGGTCTCACAAGTCATTCACTAGTGAAGCAGAGGAAAACCAGCTGCTATAAGACTGCTTCTGAAACAAGTCTCCTGTTATGCCCACTTCTTGCAGTTTGTTCACTCCAAGACAACATAACGCTGTTGACCAAACTGGAGAGCTTTCAACGAGAAGAGATCCAGCTGGCTCCTCATGTGCTTACACCCCTTCTGACCAATTGGGCCAGATTAGAACTAATCTGCTGTAAAATCCTCTCTACTGAGCAAAGTGAAGTACTGGCTCCTCAGGTGCAACTTTGACTCTCTTTGCTCCTATTACATTCCACCACTTGCCAAGGCAGACACAGACAGGATCTCCATTTCTTGTCCTGAACACAGATACACATTGGTGTTTGCTGTAAACTGATGACTGAGCAGCTTTGCTTGATAGCATTTTCTATGCACAACTTTCCTCCAGATCTTGACCCTGCCACATCCACCATCTAAGCATGGATGTTTCCCCTCCTTGGCTGCTTCTCGTGACTCAGAGTGAAGGCTACGGCTTCCTTCCTGCAAGACAGCAGACTGACCAGGTGCCACACCTCTCTGCTGATGGATTTTCAGGCCTGACCTTGCATTCCCTCCAGCTGCTACTATGTATACAATTTTTACTAGGCAAGAATAAAGGGATTTAAGGGAAGAAGGAATAAAAGTGAATTTTCAAAGGAAATCCTGCTATTGGTTTCCACTATTTCCTTCTATTGTTGAATGTCGCAGATGCTGAAGTAAATGTCTACTGAGATGGGAATCCTACATTAACTATTGTCATCCAAGCTTGGTTATGGCCAGCAGTTAAATCATTCTTCCTTCTCATTTGAACAGCTGGAGTCTACAACGGTATTTCAGATATTTTTCTGAGTAAGCATGCATAATGTTTCCCACAGGTCACTGTCCTCTGAAATGGGCCAAAAGGACTGAAATAAAAATGTTGAACCTTCCATAAACTCTCTGTCAGCTTCTATGGAATTGCACGGAGCAGGATGCTTGCCAAAACAAACTATTTAAAAGTGCCATTTTTTTTCTTTTTTTCTTTTTTTCTTTTTTTTCTTTCTCTTCCTTATATTTTTAGCTTAATTTATATGGAACACAATTGAATCCCTCTGTGATACTGTTAATTTTCTCCCTGATGACATGGCTGGGAAATTTCCGAGAATACCTTCCAATCCTAAAATGCTCAAATCACTATCCCTTGAAGGCATAAATCCGGTGTGTGGGGCAATCTCTGTTTTTACATGCAGTGCTTAAAAGAGGATTTAGAAACCTCATTGTGCATCACTTCTAACAGGGCTATGACTGTAAGGGGAGTGCATGGGTCTCCTCAACCGACCAGACATGACATTATCCTTGCAGACTTGATTGTGTTTTCTCTCCTTCAACATGAATACCCTTTACTGGGGAACGTGGGTTACAAGTATTCACTCTAGTCTGCAGTTCTGTTCACAAAAGACACAAAAATAATCCTGGTGAGAAATCACCCAAGAAAAGAATCCAAGCAATAGGATTAGCCATTAATGCTTGTCAAAACCTATTAGTTATTAATCTTGTTAATACTGAAGATGCAAAGAGTGGAAGAGCAAAAAGACAAGCAGCAACCCACCTTGCAAAGTGATATAACAGGCAGTGTATTTAATAACCATTTTACTTGGAAGAGGGTAAGAATTTAAAAACTGTCTGAACATGGCCTGTAGATGTTTCCTTCAGGGAAAGCTATGTTAAATCTGCTGATTCTCTGCTTCCCACCTCTCCCTCCCCTACAGTAGTCAGCAGCACAGGGACTGAGGGGGGCCCAGCTGTGCCAGGACATGCTGTGAGCACAGGCTCCATCTATGCCAATTACTGTGAAGTTACTCAAGACACTGGCACTGCTGGAAAGGTTGGTTTTAGAAGTTTCCAGTCACCCCCTCTGTCCTGGTGCCTTGCATCCTCCATGTTGGCATTTACTATGCCCTCAGGTTGAACTTCTGTGACAAATTAAAAAAAGCTGAGTCAGCGCAGCCATGGTCCCTTCTGCACACTTTTCTCTGTGTCTCTCCCCACCTCTCTTGTACTACTCCTGGCATGAGAGTGCCAGGCTACAGAAATCGTTAGTAGCCTTCTGTTAAGCCCTTTGAACCAGCTCTGAGCCACTGGGAACTGTCAGTGCCAGCAGCAGCAGGGTGGAAATCGCAAGGGAAAGACAGGGATGTTGGTGGCAAAGTTGGTTTAAGCTGTTGAGAAACCTCATCCTCATTGCACAAGAATAGCAGCATATGGGGCTACTCAATGAGCTGAATTACTGAAATGAACAAAGCAAAACAACCCCCCCTCACAAAAAAACCAAAGCAAAATCCCCCTTCTCATAAAGGGCTGTATTGGTGTGGCTGAAGGGGCAGTGAATACTGCAGAAGTCCTTTGGGGTTACTGAGGCTCGCATTTCATCCCATCAATTTCATCCCATAAATTACCCTCAGAACTAAGAAGATCTTAAAAAAAGAAAGTTAAAAGGCATTTTTTAAACTGGAAATGGTAGATTCTGATTTGGATTGGAAGTGCTTAATTAGAATACTCAATTTAAACAGCCTGTTCAAAGTTATTGAATATATATGTTGATCTTCTGCACCCTGGTTGAGTCAACGAAAACCTGTTGTGCCTTTCAGAAAAGATAATTGACTCCCTTAAATGTGTTTGCCAGAAATAAATCATCCCAACAGAGTGGTTTGAACAAATTAAAACCAGTCTGTTAGAGTGACAACATGCTTACTTAACTCAAGATACAGTAATAAGCTCTTTGATGTTTTTCTGGAAGCGGATTCCCAAAATTATTTTCATTTTAATGTCTTTAATTATATTTCTGTGTCTCATTGAAATAAAATCACACGTGTTTTGTATCTTTAGGTGTAACACCACCTGTTTTGAAACATTTTTGGATAAAATACTGAAAATTTTGACAGAATTTTAGGTGGTGGATCATTATGTTTATTTATTTATTTGAAGGATGGCAGACCTTTCTTCCTTTTCAAGTATACAGATAATCTGAGTGGCTGAACAAATGCTTTCTTCATCTTTGATTTTGGACATCTCTAGGTAAGGATAACACCTTGTGTTAAGAAGCTTTGTTTATAGTTACGTGGATCTTTTAACATTGTACACTTCCACTTCCCAGGACAGGCAACATAGCAGGACTGTCCTTAGTAATATGCTGCATCTTGTTCCTTTGCTGTTTGTGACATACCACCTGGCTTGCTAGGTGCCTAATTATGGCTTTTAGGCTGCTTGTTCAAGGGTCTGTGCATCTCTCCCTGTCTCATTTATTCTGTTCCATTAGTACCCATATCATGAGATGTTTTATTTTCCACAGGAATTTTCAAGTGAATTTCCAGAAGATGGAAATGCTGTATGGTACCAGTTGTTTAACTATGCTGATTTGGTTTGACTGTATGTCATTTTTTCTTTAGTACAGCTGTGCCTTTGTGTTCCTGTATCTTGATATTAAAGCAGAGTTGCCTGTCTTTTATAGAACTGTGTGGTTAAGATAGCTCCACTCCCATCAGAGATGACAGCAGCACTGTATAATAAGGTGTGGACATCAAAATTCAGGTAATTTCACACCTCATACCTTTTTCTTTAGGAAGAATAATAGATGGCCAAGGTGTTAGTAGCATCTTTAAAAGAAATAGCACCATCTGAAATGAACGGAAGAGTGGTGTGCCTGGTTCTCACGCTCTGTGAGGAAACCTTCAGAGCTCTGAAAAAATGGGATTCATCACAGGCCACAGCTATGTCCAAATAGCTTGTCTCATCTGCTCAGATGATTTCAAAGAAATGAATGAAATGCAAAAACCAGCCTTGTGGCACAGTGAGCTGGAACCCATGCCTTCTACTGAGATTTATATTTATATCTGGGTAAAAAGTCTTTCTGTTCTCTGTCCTCAAAGAAACAACAGCTACACTTACAGACAGGCTGTAGGTGCTGGCTCCAGAGTGCTGCTTTCTTGGGGGGGGAAAAAACAAAGAAGAAATCCTTAGTGGAGGTGAGAGAGAATGTGAGCATTTTAGTCCTTTGTATTATATACTTCTGTTTAATCTCCAACAATCCTCTTCTTGTTCTATTTATAGACTACTTTGCAGAAAACAAACTGTAATAGTGTCTGAGAAATCCACAGGCAAAATAGACTTTCAAGGCTTTTTTGAGCCAAACCACGAAACATACAATTTATCATGTTAATTTGAATTAATGCACTTTGACAACAAGATTCAGAGTTGCAACACTCTAAGTGGAATAAATAACAGAGGCTTTTTCTCACTGTGTCTGAACTTCTGCTGGTCCCAGTAAATTCAGCAAGAAAACGGAGCACTAAAGAAGGAAAGGTTTTCCCCACACCTATCCCCAGTTCACACTTCAGAGCAAAAATCTCCCCAAGATAATTTACAGTCTGTGCTTCAACTAAATATACAAAAAAACTCACACTGGATAAGCTAAACTACCAAAGGCTCAGGACAAGAGTTTAAGGTGCTGTTGGCTAGATGCCAAACCAGGGAATTTATTTTGCAGGTATCAGAAGTTGGTACTTGTGCTCTCCCATGTTCCATTGAGGTAGTTTGTCAGATGACAAAGAAGGTGTTTTTCTGTAGAATTATGCTATGGAAAGACAGTGCCTTTCCAGAATCAATGGAGAGTCACTGGTTTACTTTATCTTCTCTTTTTACAGGTTCTTCATTATTTCTTTAATGTGTATTTTCTGTGGCAAGTATGGCATCTCTAGAGCTGCTGCAGAGGTGTCAGTTACTCAAATGCATATATGTCCTGCGAATTATCTTTCACCTATTTGACGTAAAATTGTCATTTCTAATCTTCATTTTTGACCTTTTTATGATTATAGTTATGAATTATTAAGATTATGAATAATATATTTTTCATAAGCTGCTGCCATCCTAAGGCATAGAGGAGCATTAAAAAATTTCCGGATGGAAAGTTACCTTAAGGCACAGTAAAACACACTTCATGCCCTTTTATATCATTGCTTTTTTATATTTTGTTTTTAAATTGTACTTGCTGGCAGTTTTTTGAGATTTATTCTGGGAATTTCTTGATTTGAAGCAACCAAGACAAGATTGTAGCACTCAGCCTTACAGTGCAGAGCCAAAACTCTTCCAGGCACAGCTGCATGAGCCTTTCTGAATTTAATTTTTAAAGGGCTTTAGAATAGGCAGAGAATGGAGTCTCTGAAGTTCAGCAAAACAGGCAGTTGCCTGAATCAAGATTCTTTATGCTGTTTGTGAAATCTGAGGTTAAGATGCTGTTCTCTAATTTACCAGAAGTGTCAGTGAGGATCTTTTTTCCTTAAGTAAACTGTCTTTGATTTGACTGAACTGAAATCTGAAAAAAAATAATAAAGGTGTTCCAAATAGAAGGAGATTTGCAGAAGGAGCCTTTGAGTCTGTGTATCACTGCACACAGGCATGCAGCTGTGTGCAAACATATGCCTGCCTGTGCCATGAAATACAGAAGAATTTGGAAACAATCCTCAGGTGTAGCACCTTTTATGATGCTCAAATATTAATGCAAAGTGTGGCTGGCAGTGTTTTCCACCTGCAGTTATAACACAGCCAGGTTACAGGGTAAAAAACATGATAGCAATTTATTTTCCATGGTGCTTTGACCCATGGGCCTCTGTTGGCTGCTGCAGCTTTCACCAACACTGACTAAACCTCACTGAGAATTCTGACTGTTAGCTTGAGTACAGGGGTCAAAATCTCACCCCTAAAGACTAAAAGATAAAACTCGTAGACTGGACTGCTCTGTTTTTTATGGAACTTGAGCTGTAGTGATATTTTTCTAAAAAAATCTTTGCCAAAGTATGTATACATGAAAATGTATGCATACATATGTCACTTCCTGAATATTGTTCTCCAAAGAATGGCATATTTTTGTTCCAACAGCAAAGTAATTGATGAAGTTTAGATGTTTAGAAGATTAGCTGCCAAAGCCTGTTTTTAGTTAAACTGCTAATAAAGAAAATAGTTCTAGGTCTTCCATGCAAGAGTTTTGGTGTGGGTGCCCAGAAGGTACAGTGATGTATTTTTTTTTTTCCTTTTTTTTTTTTCAAATAAACAAATTCTTCCCTTGAAACTGCAAAACCTGACAGCTGCTATTCAAAGATAATATGAAACAACGCTTCACATTCAGGGAAATATTCTTAGCACCAAAATAGCTCTTGTTAACATTAGTACTGTCTGTGTGAAAGATCAAGACAGCAGGGACATTCCACCTATTAAAAAAATCACTGTTACTCAAAAACAGGTATGTGAATCTCATGAACGCTCATCTCAAATTTGGGAAAAAAAATATATGGTGTTGAGAAGCTTTAACTGAAAATTATAATTAGTTTGATGTCTGAGTCCTGAATATAATGTCTATATTTTCAACATATGATTTTTTGCATTTTATTGGGCAATTATCTGCTTTTTTACACATAATACTGTATCCCTTGTTTCAGGGAGTGGTGTTTAGCTGTATAAATAGCTGGGATTAACTGCATGCCTAAATACTGAAGTGGAACTACTTGCATAAGGAGCTACCACTCAGTGAGAATAAAACAGAATTGGGTGTAGAATTATTTGTTTATTACTCATCAGACAGAATTACTTGACCACCCAAATGGAGTCCCTGAGGCTGCATCTGAAAGCCAGCAGTTAAAAAACCCAACCAGATTACATTCTAGTAAGTGTTCTGTACAGTGGATTTTTAATTTGGTTTTGTTCTGGAGAGTTTTTTTACAGTTTATTAATGACGGGGTTGAGAAAAGAACATTTGAACTTAATTAGTGATGTAAGATAATTCATATAATTACAGTATGAAGAGAAGCTAAAATATCTCAGTACATACAGTGGCTGTATTTATTCCCACAGTAATTAGCCCACATATAAAAGGACTTTTCAGACCAAATTCTTGAAGTTAGTGACAAATTTGGATAGCTTTCTAAAGCTATGAGAACCTCACTGGCGCCATCCGACTTCCTCTGAAGTCAATGGAAATTTTGCCTGCAACTTCATTTGAAGTAAACAATGAGATAGTTTGGAAAACAAGATGAAAATGTTGCCATTAGTGAGTAATGCAATCTGGAATCAAACTGTTAGAGAGTCTCCATGTTCTTCAATCTCCATGTAAGTATACAAAACAGAACTTCTAAATTCTTTCTTTTCTAGGAGTGCTAAGACAGCAGTGTGTAGTACATTCACACATGGGAATCATTAAGCAAAGGCCCATGCTGTTGTACCCAAATCTCTGATTCTGCATTGCAGCCTTTTTGAGCCTGATGTGTCTCATACATGGCCACAGATGTGGCTATTCAAAGCCTAGAACTGTGCAGCGGTCTGGTAAAACTATGGTTGCGTAAATTGATTTCTCCTGTGTTAAAAGAACTAGAAACAAAAGTCATAGGTTTTATGATCTTAAATGTTTTCCTAGGTAGCTTTGCAGTAACCTGAACAAAGAAAAGCTATGGTCCACAAAATTTTGAGAGTATTCCTTGGAATAAGCATACACATAGAACATGGGATTAATGCAATTAACAACACAATTTTTCAGAGTGAAAGGACTTTTCTTTGTAAGGAATAAAGGGAAAACATTTTCCCACACAAGATCCCTTGTTACTCAGAGAGTGAAAAATGCTCACGTCAGGATAGAAGACAGGCAAAAACATGACTGGCATGGAGTTAAATCCCCTGTGAAAGTACTTTGGGAAAGGCCACTTCAATAAGTGCACAATTGTGCAAGTAAGGATTTCATCCACTAGTCTGCCATGGTTTCTCTGAATACAACAGTGGTTCAGTTTGAATCTATTGTGCATATATCTGAGTTCTGCACACTGGATGTCAAAGCTTTCTCTTCAGACAAAGCTTTATTGTTTATTAAAATGTTTCATAAGTCCTCGTTGTGGGAGCAACAAACCTCTCCTCCCCACCAAAGCCAGATCCCGTTCAGAGCATGATTTGGAATGCATGTCCTTGTTAATTTAAAGTACAGAATAGCCTCTCTGTGGTCTGTGCTAAAATCCATCTGAATGCAGTATCTTTCCCCTAAGTTTAAATGGGCCATGATGTTTTGTGTCAAAATAAAAGCGTACACTGACCCTGACACTCTGCTCTGGCCAAACCATTTTCTGCCTAAAAGTGGAGGAGGATTTAGAAGGAAAGAATATTCTTGTCTACTTCTTAGTCTACCTTTTTTTGCCCATCGTATAGGTAAGTACAACCTTATTCAGGGCTCTGCTAAATTTTGCTTCTCTGTGTTTTCTCCAGAAGACATTGAAGCAGAGGAATCTCCCCACACATTGGATCTACTGTAAGCATCATTAGTGCAGGCCTTCTATACTGGGTCTGTCAAGTGGACAAAACAGAGGTATTGTGCTCCTTCTTCTTTGTCTGGGATTTTGCTTCTTCACAGCACCAGAAATGCTACAGAAGCTGTAGTATAGCAGATTTAACCCTCACATTTTCTCAGTTTTAATCTTTTAAGTAGAAATGTGAAGCATTCGGTAGAGATATGATTTCATCATAAATCTCCTGGAATTACTTAACAGTGATTCTTAAGACTATTTTCATTGTTCTGGTAGCCTAAAATCTGTTATGATGTTTTTACTTACAGTACTTAGATATATTAACTCATGAGTTTTAGATTTGAATTCTTGTTTCCACTGGTAAATGAAATTTATTTATGGATAAAATTATTTCACAGGGAATCAGAAGCTGTAGAGTGGTTAAGAAGGCTTTTATTTATTGTAGATACACAATATCACACATTTGTATTGAATCACAGTCTACTGACTCCCTTACTACTTACTAAGAGAACTGCAATTAACACTGCAGCCCACGGGTTAAACAGGTCCCTTACTGCTGGAGAAGTGGGATGTATAACCTCTTGGGTAAATGGCATTATAATTTTAAATGTTACAAACATTTTCATGGTATTTAAAATAACTTACTTTACCTAAAAAAATTATTAGGAATCTTGATTTCGCCGTTTTCCAGTCTTTTGATCCAAACCAATTCTGTATGTGGCTGGGGCTTTATCATATTATCCTGTCACCAGGACCCTTACTCAAGACAAAATAACTTCCATTTTTATTTATTTGGCAGGGGGCACAAGAGCAGCAGAAGGTGAGGTAGGAAAAGGTAGGAAAAATGTAGGAAAAGGACAAATAGACTCCTTCAGTGGCCCATTCCATATGTTTTAGGTCAAAAACTTAAACAAAAAGATATAGGAGAGCAGGATAAGAAACTAAAAATTTAACAGTAAAGTGCATCTTGGATAAATGTATGAAACAAAGGATCCTACTCTTTCTTCCTCAGAAGTGTACTTTAAACATAAATATAAAACAGCATTTTTCATCTGAAAAACCTCAAACCCCTTTGCAAGCACATTCCAAAATAACTCCTGGAGTGAACAGCCCAAATAAACAACAATGGCCCACAAAAAGCATTTTTGGACCATTGATGAACTTTCCATTTTTCTTCAAACTGACAGCTCAGGAGAGCTTCCAAGCATGTTGGTATGTGCAGCTTATCAGCTAGAGAAGGAATGCTGCCATGCATCCTATCAAAATGAGAATGCATCAGCCTCAGCTCCCCAAAGTCACTGATGGGATGTATGGAAACTGTCCATCCCTGAAAGCTTGCACACCTCAGCACAGATTGCTGCCTCTCTGGCAGTGCTGTGTGACCTTCCAGTTCAGCAAATGTGTGAGGCACTACTCGCTAGTGTGGGAAAGCAACGTGCTGTGCTCTCTCCCGAGCTGCCACATGGCAAAAGGGAAGATTACTTACAGGATATCTTTTCATTTTTTAATTTCCCATATCTCAGCTGTAGGATCACTCTCTCATGTTTGTTTTTATCCCAAGAATTACATGGGTTTTGATTGAAATTAATAGTTTTCACCAAAACCTTTTCCTTGTGCCTTGCAGGAGGCTGTTCATATCACCTGTTTTATTTTGATGGCTTAATCACTTGAGTGTTAAACACTTGCTGCTTTGCTAGACTGGGATTTGTCTGGCTCTCTGTTTTTTTCATCCTTCTATTATCTAATAACATCACAGGACAGACATGAATGTGTATGTGTATGAGTAAGTACGTGGGCAACCTGGGTGTGGGAATGACGCACTCTCCTGGTGTCAGTGGGAAAATGGTGTTTTACTTTTAGTAGTTGTTTCCTTGGACGTGAATAAACTTCTTAGTGAAATATGTGCCCTTTCTGCCCTGCAAACCATGGGTGGATAACACTCCTCATGCTCTTAGCATGGAGGGTGCTGAGGAAGCATATCTGAGGGGGAGTTGACTTTGTTTTGGGCTTTTAAGTAGTGTTTCTGCCTTTGTTTGGGAATCCAGCTGATACTGCCACAGTTCCTTCTTCCTCTACATGCCTGATTTCCTTCTGACCTTTGCCTGGCCATAGGAAGGAGAGGAAGGGAGTGGCAAGAGAACTTCATACCCAGAAAACATTTAATAAATCACCACAGCTTTCTTTTCTTCATTGCGTCCATGGAAACATCCACAAAATGAGAATCTGCTCAGTACAAACATAACAGGAATCTCCTCCTCCTGTACAGTGTATATAAAGTGGGTGTTTTAAAGGAAAATTAAGGGTCCATAAAAAGACTGTTTAACAATCACTTAACATCTTCCCCTGAAAAATTCAAGATGATATGCTTTTTACCTTTTTAGTAAGGCATAAGATATTTGATGAACAAATGAAGATTTTGTGCAGGTGTGATTTAAAACTCTTTTTGTAAGCATTTTCAATCAAATTCCTTGTATTTAAGAAGGCTTAAGAAAATACAATAAGAAATTAATATTTACTGTGGGATTTATTAAATGAAATGCATTCAGGAAAGCTTCAGCCTAAAAAGTATTGGAGATTATAAAGGTGAGATTCCAATCTGAGCATAACTTTAACTGATGTACTGAAAGAGCCATGTGCGTGTCCAAAACACACAGCATAAAAAGTCTTCATGCTGCCTCTTCTCCCTTCCACTCACCAGCTCTTTCCTGATGACTGACATATTGCAACATTCCCGTTTTGCCCTGCCAGGTATCAGCCACCCCCCTTCCTGTCAGGGACTGCACCCGTTCAAACAGAGCTCCAAGTGCTCCACTGTAATTAATGATGACAGATTTCAAAGAGAAGGAGGGCCTGGAGGATAGGCTCTGACTCTTAAGCCTTTTGGCTTATTTATGCAGGACGTTCTTCCTCACCTACTTCTCTGACAGAAGGGTGAGTCATGCTCATATTTATGTCCATAACATTGCCTAGCTAAGCTGCCTCATTAGGTTCAGTATGGCAACATACATACAGACATTTTGAGACTGTAGACAGAGCATTGCAAGCCTTGACTATGATGTAAATATCCTTTTCAACATCTAATTATATGTCTTGATCTAGAGTGAGACTCCTGTGTTATTTGGGGCTTCTAAGTGTAACTACAAATACCTCCAGACAGTAAAGAACATGGATATCTCCTGGTCTGGCAAAATAAAAAAAGGAAAGAGAACAACTCACCGCTCTACCAATTCAGAGTTAATCTCATATTTCTGGGAAGTAAAGATGGCTAAATATGAACCGTCAAGGCCATATGCTCCTAACACATGTGTTGCTTCTCCATCTAGCTGCCAAAAAACATGTCTGTGTTTGACTCTAATAGGTGCTGGAATAGTTTCTTCAAAGACTGAAGCATCTCATATGAAGTCTTGAGGAAAACAGTTTTGCCGGATCTCAAGATAATAGAGAATCAAGTCAGGACAGCTGGACTCTTCCTCCCTCAGAGCCACTGGGATAGCAATTTCTGATTCTGGTAACAGGGGAGTAAGTTGAAAATTTGCCATCTCTCTCTAAACCAGAGAATTTCACCCTGGTGACACTACATTAGGTACACGTAACATTTAACTTATCTCAGCAACAGTGCCTTTGTATTCTGGTTTGAAACTTGAGGTTGCCAAGGTTTTGTGTGTTGTACAAAGCTGTGGGAAGGGAGTTAAAGAACACTGCAAATATTTACTATAGGCTTTTCCAGCAATTAAACTTTATATTAGTCCCTCCTTCCTGAGCAGTGTCAGATTATAAAGGGCCTGAAGTTACATCCTAGCACTGCAAAAGGCAGAGCATGGGTCTTTCAGCCATACATACAGGCTAGGACTTAGATAGAGGTGGTGAAACCAGATAGAGGGAATACTTTTTTTGGTCAGGAATATTATCCTGTATGGCAATGCCTGCCTTACAGCGAGCCTTTCTGCTTCAAGAGTTAAATTCCTATCACAGAAATGAAAGCAGAAAGAAAGCTCCCCTTTATACAATGGCCTTTCTAAAAGTCTGGCGTCCCAAACTAAACAGTGCAGCATCTCTCAAGGACTGGAATCAAAACCAGAAACAAAACCTGGGAAATTTTGTAATATATTTAATTATACCATACTAGCATTAAGATAACTGTGTTCAAGACTATTTTTTCCTTTATATTTTTATATTTTAGATTTAATAAATTGAATTGTTTTTAATCAGATTTTATATGGACTCTTGAGGCGTAAGGGGGAAAGTGAATAGTTTCTTGAGTGAGATCATGTTATGAGATTATGTTCATCATCTCTGAGAACACAAAGCAGATCTTTATTATATTCGTTGATTAGGATGAGGAAGGGAACAAAACATGGAAGAAATGAGATTATTTCTAAGCTATTTGTACAAGGAATGGAAAGGCAAGGGCAAAGGAGTTCTTGCTGGCCCATCACACCACAAAGCCAGGTCCAGAGCACTCCTGGCTCCACTGCTCTGATGTCAGAGGCAAATAGATTTGAACAGGCTATGACCACAGCAGGCAATAACAGAGAGTGCTTGTACAGGAGAACATGCTACCCTTCCCTCCACACTGCTCTGGCACAACACAATCCCAATGCCTCTATGTCTCTGCCTTGTAAGCAAACTTAGGCATCATCTCCCCTATTCACTTCCCAATAAACCCACAGTTTTTCTCCAAAAAATACTGTTACAGAAGATGCAGTGTCACTATTTACAATATTCAGAACATTTAAACTAAGAATAGTCAGGGTGGCAAAGGTTTTGCCCTAGCCAAAAAAATCAGTGTATTTTTCATGTCATCTTAATCAGCTTAATTCTACCCTTTCCACCACAAAAATACATTTGTTGAAGAACAGCTTGTCTATTTACTTTCTCTAGAATTACTCTCAGCTATCAGTGACACCAAACCTAAATTATTTTTTGCCTAATGAAGTTAAAGCTACTGCCTAAGTCATTAGTATACAGATGGCTTGACCGTTCAGAACTGAAATGCCACATCAGCTGCTGAGAGATTTTACTGCGTATATATATTTTTTTAACAAGTTGTCTGTAAAAAGAAGCCATATGAAAGAGGAATATTATTTTTAATTTTTACTATGGTTTCTTTACTTAGAATCAGACTTGATAGAATCTTGCTTTATGATACATACAAAAATTTCTTGTGATACCTGCAGTGGGATGAAAAAAACCTTCTCTCAGAAACCTCTCAGGACTAGCCTCTAGGCTCTAGGACTACCTTTCTAGGACTTCTGTTTACAGGTCTGGCAAACACCTCTACTTATTCTGCTTTGCTTGCTTGTGTAGGGACCTCAGAGAAGGAACTTTGTGTTGGTAATTAGGATTTGCTGTGTCCAGCAAGAGGAGAATATTGTACAGTAGCATTAACACAACCTGGTCATAGTGGTTGCTCACAGTTCTTCCTCCATTACAGCTTTAGGGCTGATGTTTTCCATGCTCTTTCTCTTCTGCTTTTCAACACACATATCTTCTTGAACTCACTACTGGCATTCTTTATGTGGTGCTGCATCCTAACAGTAGAAGCTAAAATTTTAATATTGTCAATGGCATGCCATATACTCACAGTTTTCAGGATTTTAAAACCAGTGACTTGAAACATGAAAGTTCCTGACAGAACAGTGTGCTTCCAAAGAGTGCTCTCTCTGTAAAAGAGGTTCTTTCCACTTAGCCTGGTCCCATCCTCTCCCTGTTGTTCCAAAATCTCTTTCTCCTCATGAGATCTGTCCTCACTTATGCTTACATTCTCTATTATATCTAATTATAATAATATAACCACGTAATATAATAATATCTAGCTACAGTTGTACATCAAACAGAAAGCTTTTTGTAAAAGAATACAAATTTTCAGTGCAATAGAGAAATGAAAACACAAGCTCACTTGAAAGAAAGTAATATTTTTGCTTTGTTAGCTATGCTTATCTTCTAGTACATTTAATGACTTATTTTTTTATAGTCTGGCATTAGATTGAGCTGTTTAGCAAGCAAGTTTTTGTTTCCAAAGTTCAACCAAAGTTATACCAAAGTTAGTTAAAAGAACACTGCACACTCTAGTATTGAATAGAAAAGTTGAAAGTACTTAATCACAGATACATCTTGGCTGAGAAAAAAAATTATTTGAATAAATATCTATTTGTTGCATTCCTTCTCCTTGTTCTGGATTAAAAAAAAAATATTAGTATGCTCAAGGACAAAATCATATAGGTTTGGTGAAATCAAAAGGAAAAAAAATTACAAAAATTTTCACCTAAAAATTATAGGGTGAGAAAAGAAAAAAGTTTAACTCAAATAGGGGTTTTTTTTGGTGAATGAGAGTTTTCAATCTAAATTTAGCATTTTATTCAGAAGCATCCTGCTCCTCTATAAATGACTGTGTACACACAGGCCTTCCTGAATGTGATGTTTACTTGCAGATGCCAAGAGGTCCTTCAGACAAATATCTAACACAATATTATAGAAAGTGGATGCAAAACTAACTGTTGTTGTCAAGGACAGCCAGCTGGCCCCCATGTGTCCAAGCCAGAGAGAGATTCAGACTTGAGGGAAGCTGATGGGAGGTCCATCCTTCCCAAACTGCTAAGGCTGTGAACATCTTAAAAATTCCTCTGAGAGTGGTTTTGTTTAGAAATTCAAGAGTTTAAGATTTGTGCTCTTAATATGTCCATGAAGTAACTGAGCCCAGAGTGTCAGCACAGAGTGTAAGCCCTCTGTGGAAGCCAAATTAGATTTAAGTGGTTATTAAGCACAAAAGCTAGAAGCTGTTTCTTGAGTGGTGACAACACAAAGCAGTAAAGGAAATTAGGTCACAGAGAGCTGAGATAAGGTTTTGACTTGGAAGATTCTCTATTCAAGGCATAAAAAATAGATCTGTTTTTGGGAGTGGCTGAGAACCTGGAACTGCAGCTCCAGGAAACAGCAGGGCAGCCCTTGAGGAGGTCGGACCCATAAAGTACCACACATTTTGCTGTTATGCTTTGCTTCAGTAGTAGCAGAAGTTTAAAAATATCTTTGTCTGTATTTTTGTCATTGAAGTTTTCTGCAAACAGAACTAATTAAATCTCCATTTCCCACGTTCCAATGCAAAAACAGAAGCACCAAATTTTTAAGGCACAGAGATACCAAGCTTGGTTGTAAATGCTACAATATACGTTAGAGAGCATTTTGTTGAGACCTTACCAAACAAGAGGCATCTGAGAAAATATAAGGTGGCAGAGACGTTCAGACCTTAGAATTCATTTGCTTCTCCTGTGAGAAAACTTTCTTTCCCCTTTCAGAGCTCTAAATGTGAGGTGAAATTTAGCAAGATACAAACAGTATTTTTAAAAATGAGATATCTGTGTATAAATCCTTGTCAGTATCACTATCTTATCACTAGCATTTTGTAGAGATTTTTAAAACATAACAACTTAAGTGTAGTTCTTGTCCTATGTTATTTACTTTATTTCCCTGACTAAATTTACTGCATTTTTATTTTTTAGTTTATTTTTATTTCCCCATTTAATTTTTTTTTTATAGCAGGGTATTCTGCTTCAAATTAGAACTCCAAAATCACTTGGAATTGTCAATGGTATTGAGAACAAGCCACTGAACAAACCAAAACTGTTATGGACCTACTTAGCTAGATGGCATTGCATGGTCTGGATGTAAATGTTTCTGTCCCTGGTGGAAGTGCAGGAAAAGGAATGTCCATCATGTTACTATTTTTAATAGAGACATTTTACAGCTGCAAAGAGAACCTTGGAAAGCAAACCCCCAGTGTCTTGGATCTGGATGTCAGAAATAACCTGACCGTAATCTCACGCACTGAATCTAAATATTTCTTGGTGATGATCTCCTTAAAGAGCTCTTCTGTAGTATCTGATCCTGTTACTATAAACTCCAGAAACAGTCAACATTTCAGTCAACAAATAGCTATTAAAACATAGAAATGTAGTGTTTCATCTTCATGCAGTTATCTTACGTTTGAAATCATTGCTTCTGTGTCAAAGTAATTAAATTTTTTACTGGAAGTATGTTTGCATTTGATGCTCCCAGTTTTTATTTAATGTTGCACTTATATTCTTAATAGTTATTATAGTAATAATCATTAACATGTTAATTGTGTCTTTCCTTTTTGAAATTTGCATGTTTTCAAAACTTCTGTGACTTTTAAAAAAAATAGAAGTAAAAAAAATCCTCCCCAAATGGGGAGGGAACTATCTTCTGTTACATTGGCAATATTATATTATAGTTTTTTATATACTGTATTGCATACAGTAAGCTGAAACCGGCTTTTTATATTCTGTCACAGCTAACTGTCTTTAGACTTCAGCTTTTCTCTTCCCTTCTTACAAATCGCTCTCTATTTCTTCTTTTTAAATTGCACCTTTTACATGCCTAGTGAGATGGAGGTGGTTTGTGTCTGACTCATCTTCTTCATACACATCCTTCAAAGCAAGGGGTAATTGCTTCTCTTGCTTCTCCATCACCTTCAGCTAGCTCTGTGCCTTCTAGGATTACTCTTCCTCCAAGCTGCTGTTCTGAATATTCTCTCCATTTCTAACATTAGCCTTACCCCCATTCCTGATTTACATAGTTTTCTTTGGGCTCCTGCATGCCGTTCTAATTTTGTGCTACATGCCATCTGCTCACTTTCCCTCTGTCTGCAAAGCCAGGTTTAGTGAGCTTTGTGAGATCAGTTTAATCACTAAAAAAACTGTGTAGTCCAGCAGTAAATGTAATATGTATTCCAGAAGACCTACAAACAAGTTTTGTTTGGCACTCACAGCAATGAGGTAAGAGGATAAAAGGAGTTTGTGGTCACATTACCAGACCACCAGCAGAGAGTTATGAGAAAGATAGACCCATTTTAATTAGGAAAAATATAAAAAGTTTACATGATAGTCATCGTTCTGGTCTACTATGAACCACAAGCTGTAATTATAAACTCTTAAGCATGAATTTTCTTAGCTTTATTCCTGGATTTTAATATCACTGTGTGAAACAAAAGTTGAATTTCTTTAGGTTGTTCAAAGTATGCCTTTATTAAAAAAACGTTTTTTCCAAAAAAACCTGCTGGAGATTAGACTTGATAATCTGCATGGTCTCCTTTAACTCTAAAATTGCTCCATAACATGATATACATCTGTGCAGTATAGATTTTTAAGGCTGATTTCTATGTAAGTAGAACTGTACATCTTAAAAATTGAACCCTTTGTCTTCTGTAAGGGGTGAATTTGAAAATTCAGCATTTCTCTGAAACAGTTATGTCCTGAGAAGTAGTTTCATATTTGATTTTTACAGTGATCTTATGATAGGATGCACTGTTGCTTATTCTGATTGAAGGTGATTCCTTATGATGCAGGAGTTAAATTTTTTAGCCATGCCACGTAGTCCAGTATTGCAATGACAGGATCAAACTTTTGCTTTGGGGACTTGCTCAAAAGATGATGAATTTGATAAAAATAGCCTCAAATAGCACAGTCTTGAAAACACAGCTTTAGAAAGCTGAAACTATCACGTAACTAGTTGGTATGATTCTGTGGCGTGGTGCCACACCTTGCTCAGTCGTTAGTAACCAGCTTGGGTTCCAGTAGGAATGTATCTCAATAAACATGATGCGGTACATGAACTAATTAGCCTCAAAACTGGGCTTTCTGACAACAGTGGATCTGCCTTTGCTTTCTTTGAAACAATAACCATTTGGCCATCTTCTACTTAGCAAAAGCATGGACCTATGTTTTCTAAGAGATGTGCCATCTCTTCACCAAGTACATCTACACCATAATCTAGAGGAAAATATAAAGGAAAATCCAAAGCATTATTACTTTGGTAGATATAACACCGGAAACAGCGGAACTGGAGTAAACTTGGAGTGGAAAACTGGCTATTATATGTAGGAGAAAACTCCCCTGAAGGTGAGGGAAATGCCTTGCTGGGGCATCACTATTGGATAGCCTTTCTCATGTACCTGTTTCTCATGCAGTGACTGTCATGATACTACACTGCCCATCTTTAATTCAGTAATTCAGTGATTTGGCCACTCATGCGAATGTGAGATAACCAAACTCATTTCCTCCTACTGCTTGCTGAATTTCGAGTCTTTTCTATCTTCTAAGCAAATGCACTGAGCTTGTGATAATTCTATCAGTGTATATAACTGCAGAGGAAGGGACAGGCAATGGCTGAAAGGAATAGAACTCTTTCGTGGAGGCTGTTTTATTTCAATTAGACATTTGTGGTCTCAGAAAAGCGACTTCCATAAAGATGCTCAATGTCAGAAAATTCAGAGAACGAGGAAATCTGAATTTCCTTCTGCCAAAAATCACTTAGGTTATTTTACAAGATGGCACAGGTTCAAGAACAGGGACTGAGAACCATGTGAGGAAGGCTTTTATTCAGGATGCTCCAGTCCTTGCTCAGAAAGTATGTACTCAGTCTTCTGTACTGGGTGTCCTGAAAAAGGAAGGCTCTGGATGACCTGCTTAGTCTGGTGCCATCAGCACTTTCCATTGGTACTGCATTTCTCCTGTGGCTTTTCCCACTGCTGCTTTCTCTGCTGTTGATGGGTAGGATTCTTTAAAGTAACCTGGGCTGTTCCTCAGTCTGACTGGGAACTTAATAAAGCCCTAGGTGCACAAAAGGAAAAAATGGATTTTTTCTGAATGATGTTTCGAAGTAAGATTTTTTTGGTTTTGCTCATGTACATTCATTTCTGCTCACAACCAAGATAAACTGCTAAAAGCTAAGGCACTGGTTTAAATTGCTTTTCTTGAAGAAACAGCAAAATGAATTGTCTAAGGTAAAGAAATTGAATCCTAAGACTTACTGTTTAAAAATTTCATCCTTGTCATGACTAATAATTAATTTCAATGACTTGTCCGGCAGACAAGACCAGTCTTGTGTGGTAATCCAATGGCTGTCTCTTTCTTTAATGTTTTTCTCTGCTTCAGGTTAAGGAATTAACATTTATTTTGAAAATAGATCTTGCTTCCTTGAGTTGTCCTTGGAAGACAGTCCCGGGAAGAATTAGTGTTTTACATACTTAAAGTATTTCTTAAATCTTTAATTGTTTCCTTATGCTTCTGGCCCCATATGTGATCTGTGGTTTTACCTCTCTTATTTACATTAGCCAGAGAACAGATCTTATTTTCTGAGTTCATTCGTTTATGTAGCTTTGGACAAATTTAGCTGGATAGCTGTAGTCTGACCGTAGGAAACACCATGGAAATTATTAGTCTAAAATTCACTAGTCCTGATCCCCTCATTGAAAGATTAGGGAGTAATCTCATCAAAGTCCAAAAGCTAAATGTTGTTGGAAACATTACTTATAGGAGTAAAGTTTGCTGGTTCCTTATCTTAATTTCTGAAGGTGGCATTTTCTCTTCACCCCTTTTTAAAAAATTTCTTAATATTACAGCTCTGATCTCATCTGGTCCAAACTGAAATCCTTCTATAAAGTCAGTTAGACTGATTTAGACCAGCTGAGCCACTCACCTCTTCTAATGTCCAGACTTTGTGCTTGCTCTCTATGTTTCCATCTGTGTGCTCCTGTGTATGACAGCCTCCAACAGCTCACTAAAAAATACTTAATTTTTTGTGCTTTACTCACATAAAAATCCTTGTGGATGAATTTCATTAACATAATGTAGAAAATTCTGAGACTTTCTGACTAGAAGAAACACCTTTGCATCAAGTTTCAAGCAGAGCATTGTATATCAAACTTGTGTCCACCTTGTAAACTCATGGGGTCTACCAATGATCTTGGTTTCTACCAGACCATAATTCTGTGGTCCGTAACACGAACTTTTATTCTTTTGGATTGCTTATTATTATAAATTTGATAGAGACATGTCAGAAAAAAATTCCAGATTCTACTGGCCCTCCTGGCAAACATTGGGATGTCCACTCTGTCATACCATGGGGCTATTTTGGAATGGCTTACCTAAGACTTACCCTGATGTTAGGAACCTCAGCTGCTTTCCTGCATGGAGTCCAAAATATTTGTGAAAAAGGAGTTAGTGCACATTTTCAATAATTATGGAGAGGTTTATGTGCAATATCTATCTATCTATCTATGTATCTATCTGTCTTTCTATCTATCTATCCATCTATCTATCTATCTACCTACCTATCTTTCTCCCTAGAAGAGAAAATCATATGTTGATATCTATATATATCTCATGAGCTATATTATAAAGATACATATTACTGTATTTGTAAAACACTTTACTTTGAATTATACATCCATACATAGTTTTGGGACAGAAACCAACGCTGAATAATTTTCTGGTAGATTTAATACTCTTGTAATTTAGAGAATGCAGAAAATGCACCTACTTTGTGTGCTTTATGTGTAATATTTCAGGAATAGTCAAATTGTGTAGTTTGTCACTTTGCCAACATTCTCAGTCCTTGTATGTGCTCTAGGTAACAGTTTATGGATTCCTTACCCATATAACTTCCCAGCCTTACACAATGTTGTTTCCTGTGTTTGTGGGCCAGCTAACCCTTGATTAGAGAGACTTACAGAGTGGTTTTATGGCCCAGAAGGTATGATTTAGCATAACTAGAGGCAAAATGATTACTAAAATTTTGCTTGTCAGCATTTCTCTCTTTCAATCCATTTGTTAGATGCTTAAAAACAGTAGCAATTTTAATATTAAATGTCTTTGCCAAAAATCTCTGTAAAAAGAAGGTTTGTTGACTGGTTATCAGTTCAAGATATCTTAAAGAATTCAGAAATATTTTCATAAACATAAGCAATTACTATATTTTGGTTGGATTTTTATATCTTATAATTGCAGTTTATGAATGGTTTGATGGCTCTTAATTGCTCATTAAAAACACCATGAACACTGAAAGTACGGCGAACATTAATAAAAATTCTCTAAGTTTTTATGGTGTGCTGGTAACTTCCTAATTCTGTTGCTCTAAAGGCCCATGCTGTTTCTCAGTCCTATTAACTCTTTTATCCAGACATTTTTTCTTCATGATATGCACAAGAGTGAATTCTCATATGCATGCTTCCTCCCTGCTGAAACCACTTCTATAAAACAAGCCCAGAGAAATCCCAATTAACTCTGCAGCTAAATTTAGTAATAAAATACTTTAAAAAACCCTCTTACGTACAGAGAAATCTAGATCAGTCAGGTAGTAATTGATAGTCCAAAGAAATATCAAAGTGTGTTGGGTAAATTATTCATGTCTTTGAGTATAAAATGGGAAATGCTGGTTTGTGGTAATGCAACTATGAGCAGCTGCCTTGGCTTGTCAGAAATGCCTCTAATCTGCCTTCTTGAAGTCTATCTATGCTTTTCTTCCCCAAAAATGAGGCTTGAGAAACAGATAAACTTTAAAGCACTTTACAGGAAAAAACTTCTGATCATTAGCAGCAGCCATACCTAGTTTAAAGAAGGACAAAGACTTTTAGAACTGGAATATATCTTGTCCTGTATGGAGATGGAATACCTTTAGCCTTTTGCTATATAACTTTTGCTCTTATCAGTTTGAAAAACCACAGCCACAGGGGAGATGATTGTTTCTAAACTACATATCTCTTTCTTGCAGCTGTACATATACAAGCTCTGAAACTTCTCACTCATCGTGATAGTTTCTTCTGTGGGAAACAACAAGCAAGCTAGACACTGGACACTAGAAATAAAATTTACTGGACACTAGAAATAAATATGCCTTGTTGTGGCCAGATTTCAGAATAATTTAGATGCTTTTCAAAATTTTATCCATAGTCCTTCTCCCAGAATTTATTGAAGTCTCAGCCCTTAAAAACCAAACTAGTCCATTATCTCCTGCAAGGGTAAACAGCCAGAGTGAATCACATGCCCTGTTACATCCTTTAATGTCTGCTGACATGAGGCATAGTATCAAATAAGTCAGAGAGGCATTTTTATGTCATTTAACTGGATTTATGTACTTAAATAAAGGGGTTTGTTTCATCTCACTTTGGGTGTCCAGAAGCTGGGTGTTCTGAACTACACATCTGGGTGTCCCATCTATGTAGTCACTGGAGAAAAGAGTAGGATGACTTTGCTTCTGGAACTAGTGATTTATGGCTCCTGCCTTGAGATTAAATCAATCCTTTAAGGGTAAGAAACTCTTAAGGACTTAGGACAGTGACTTTAGCTATAAGTTAATTTTTAAATAGTGAAAATTACGTAAGATAAATCCTGTTCTCTGTGGCAAGCTCTGAAAGCAGAAGCTGTGCAAGAATTGTTTTCTATGAAAAAAATATTAACGGAATTGTAATCCCAGAACACCACATCTTAAGTCTTTGCTCTCATAGACCATTTGCATTTTTGTCCCTGACCATGGCATTTCACATTCTGAAATTATAATAACAGCATATGTAAAAGTATCTTGTGATAATTTGATTAAATGTACTATTCAATTAATCCTATACTGTTAATGTGACCTTTCACGAGATAGGGATGTAGAAGAAAAATAAGGTTACATAGTACCCTAGAAATTCAAAAGATCAGAGAGGAAAAAGAGGACTATTCTAAATATTTACTTGAAACACTCGAAAGCTTAGTTTTAACATTTAGATGGGCTATTTTATAATCATACTCAAAGGCTGGCTGCTTCCTCTCATTTCTTACCACTGATGCACAGTCCCCTCTCTTCTGTGCTGAGGACAAGCTATGCAGACAGGCATGGCAAGTCTACTGTACTTTTGACCTGCTAGTTGCCTTTGTTTCCTGTCTACCTGCATTAATTTTGGTTCATTTGTACAAGTCTTCATGTACAGCAAAATAAATACAATCTCACAGTGTAGCTTCTGCCTGCAATTAAGTTGAATAATTAACAAATATTTCTCCTTCATTTCTTTATACAGCTTTTGCATGGAGAATAGATATAAAAAGCAAGAATAATGCCAGAGGTCTCACTGTTCTAGGTCATTTGGCTTTCAGACTCTGAAGCTGGCCTCTCTTGGGAAGGTCTGAAGTCTTCCAGTGGAAGGCAGGAGGAAATGAAAACAACCCTGTGGAAAAAGAAGAGAGGAATATTTTTCCTTCCTTGCTGGATTATATTCCCTTAGGGCTCAGCAAAACTCTGTGCTGCACTGAATACGCAATAGATGGTTTTGCTATTGCTAATTCTGTGGTAATAACCCAGCAAGATAAAAAGCTGCCCATGTGTTTAAAATAGTCTTCCAAAAACACGTTTTAAAAATAAATGTATTCCAGAAGATGAACTGGAAAAAGACATTTTTTATATCCTAATTATAAGAAAAAATGTGAAAGCCTACATTAAAATTGATGTGAGTTTCTCTACTGAATTCAGTTAGAGTAGAATTTTAAGAAGCAGTTCTTGAAAACTGTGCAGGAAATGTCTAACATTAATGCAGAAGCAGGTTCATGGCAAATCCAATTACCTGTGGACTATCTGCTTTTTCACAAGTGTGACAGAACCTAATGAATAACTACTGAATAATACATGCCTACATAATTCTGTTTGTCAACTTCATTACATCTGAATGTAGTAAAAGCTTTGATGGGTTTTCTACGTAAAAATCCTGGTATTGGTAGGTCTTTTGCTAACTGTCTATATCAACAAATATCAGTGGTACTATCTTCTCCTTTGGCTGTTTCCATTTACTTCTGTGATATCAGCTGTTATAACTTCTTCAGCAGTTTCTGCATTCCTTCTGTGTTTTGCTTTCCC
>NW_008237226.1:10378375-10425770 GCF_000691975.1 Corvus brachyrhynchos | reverse complement strand
GAAAATGCTTCTGTTGGTTTTCCCTTGATGCCTTCTTCTTGTGGTTTCATGTGGCAACACATAGACAACTCCCTGTTCTTTTTTAACTTTCAGTAACAAATATCTCTAACTTCCCTTACTACTAAAGTCCTTCCACTCCTCTGCCTGCAGTATGTAAAGGCGTTTTCTTTCCTTTTTTTCTCTGTAGACCTCACTTTCCACGTTTTTTATTGTGCAAGACATTGTGTACAACAAAACTGCTAATTATGGTTGGCTAAATATAATCCACCATCTGTGGAATTTCTGTCAAAAAGACGGGCTAAGCAATGACAAGCATAAAGGTGTTTAATAGTTATGTAAAAGGCATTAAAACAAAGGTGTTGTCTGGGTGTCTGTTCAGTCATGGTTATTTTAGAAAGTATTTTAGAAAGTATTTTAGATTTACATGCATAAACAAGGGGGAAGCCATCCACCATTGTTCATTGTTGATGGAAATGCATCCACAGTTAGCATTTTTGCACGTCAATCACTCTCTCTTTTGTATCCTTTTGTTATCAGTATTTTTTTCTGTTACTCTTCATTTTCTTATTTCATTGCTGTTTCCAGAAATTTGTTCTTATCTCAGCCCATGATCTTCACCTTTTGTGCCTTCAATTCTCAGTTCCATCCCACTGCAGCAGGAAGGGGGAGTGAGAGACCAGTGTGTGGTTTGGGAGAGTCTTGGTAGGGGCACTGATTTGGGGCGCACAGTTCCTAGACCACAACACCTGACTGCATAAGCTGATGATAGTTTTATATGTAAGCAACAAAACTTGCAGCTGATGTTATTCTGTGATCAATTTATCATAATATTTGAGTGACTTTGGGATATACCAAAAGCTGAAAGTTGCTATTAATCAATATATTAAAACCAGATCTTTGTAAATACACCTATATTTTCAAAGGCTTTTTGTCATGTCATTAGTCTGTATTAATTACAATCACATGACTAGTGATCGCATCCCAGTTCAACAAATGAATATGATTTAATTTTAATTTGAACCATTCTAACATTTTGTTTTAAATAACAGCTTTTTGATCTCTGAGTACATTCATAGCATGCTAACAAAAAGAAAACTGTTACTCTAGAAAAATGAAATGTGGTTAGCTTTTCTCATATGGATGCAATAAAGACCACTTCTGGTGCCTTGACATTGCACAGCTGAATAGTTTTTGACAGGGCAAATAACTATAGTTTAGTCTGAGCTTTGGCAGTACTACAAGTTATTAAATATTTGCAGTAATCCAGTAAGTGAAACTTTATTATAGGCAGGTTGCTTCAAAGTGTATTATCTCCATAGTTACAGACATTTTCATCATGTTGGCCTTTTTCTATATGGAGGCACTCTTTGATTCTTTATTTTTATATTGTTTCATGGACTGATCAATGGTCTTTTGGAAGCTTTCAGTTTTCCTTATTTCTCCTCTTTTATAAGTAGGTTGAAGTTTTTCTGAAATATTCAGAACGGAACAGTCTGGCAAACAAAAAAACCCAAAGCTCAGAGCTGCTGTTCAAATCAAGCATATTGAAGCTCACTTGTGTTGGTTTTTTTTTCAATATTGAGTTTTATCAAGTTCTTTCATGACTTTATTTCACAAAAATAGTATCACTATGCATATGTTACCTTAGCTGTCCTTTGGGCTTCCACTACCACACATGATAGTTCATCAATCTTAATGCACTTCTCTCCTGCTGCAGTTGGGAATCTGCCTCAAAGTGCAGATATGGAAACTGGGACATCTGTGTGGGAGCACATGGAACCCAGCGCAGACGTGGGGACACCCGAGGGCAGTCCAGACACACGGGAGAGCTCCGGCACTGCCATGGGAATGGCCATATCAGAGCTGTTCTACCACATATAGGATCTCAGGGAACATCCCTGCTGAGGGTTGTATGGTGTCCTGCAGGTGCACCATCTGCTCCAAGTGCTGCTTTGCACTCTAGCTCCATGTTGGTAAACCCTATCTCCTGGCTGACAAGCATAGCCTCTGTTGCATCCCTTCATGACCTGCAAATCACCTGAGCTGAAGGTCACTAAAACACATGAAAGGAACCTTTGGTGTTGACCAATATTTGTTCAGGCCTGATTCAGTAAATCTTACAGGGTGGTCTCGGCTAGGTGAGCTCTACTCTTGCTCCAGGCTCACATCTCAGGATTTGAAACAAATGCCTTCACACTTTGTAGAGGGAAAAATGAAACCTTGTTCTTCGGATTGATTGCACAGATAATGTGAGAAAGGAAAGAGGAAAGGTCTCACATGATGGGACTATCTTGTTAAAGGAGGAGAAATCTGTGAATGAAGGTGAGACAACTGTGATTGATGTACATACATGATAAGACTGACGAAGCATATTAAATGTGAAATGTCCAAATCATGGTGCTAACATATTTTACCAATTTCTTCCCCATATAACCATATGTGTTTCCTAAATAACATTATTATCATTAATGTCTCTTTGTAGTGATGATCAATAGACTAATTCACTTGTAGAAGGATATTTTTTCAATAGACATTTTTTCATTAGTAATTGCAGTTATTTTCTGTCATACATAAATGTAATATGAGGTGTTATTGAAGGTTAAAGAAGGAAAAGGTGAGGAATGATTAACTTAAAATTCCAGCAATGTTAGGTGAAAAGTGGGAAACAGACTAGAGAGTGATGGAACATTTTTCAGAATAATATTATTTTTCAGAAACAGAAAATACGTTCCACCATTAGGTATTTTCCTCATGTTTCATAGAAGCTGATTTATTTTATACTAGAGAGAAGTATCTTCTGTATAAAAAAAGTAATGGAAAAAAAAATTAATAAATTGGACTGTATGCAGTGAAATAACCAATGCTGAAAAAGTTACTGACAGCCACAAAATTACTGTGTCATCTTATAAATATAACGAGTTAAATATGAGAAGTTATGTCATCTTATAAATGGCAAGTTTTATAAGGTAATTCTATATAATATTTTAAAATAATACACAAATAATCCATTCTGTTTCTTATGATAAGAAATTTGTTTCTTGAACCACATTAGTTTTTAGATTTATTCACATTGCCATGGACATGACTGGCATTTTTCACAATTATCTATGAAATAGATAATTTAAAACTTTCTATTTATTAGAATAATTAAATATTTTTCATACAGTGGACTGTTTTGTCTAAGCCCAGTCTAAGTATCCTATTGTAAAAAAGACCATGTAATTTTATGCAATCTACTGGGGCTTTTTAAAATTAGTTATCATGCTTACGATGCAAACTTACTCTTTTTCTTGGTAGTCAAGAGGGGTCAATATTAGCTTTCCAGAGTGGAGCCAAAAGAGTTTTTATTTGGTTGCAATTGTCACAATTTTGCAAAAGTCAATTAGATATTCAGTAGAGGTGCAGAAAATTTTACAACTGTGTCTAAATTTTAAGACAGTTGTTTATGTTTTCTGTTATTTTTAACAAATATTCATAAGAAAAATACTTAATAGTTTTGTAAATCCTTAAAGGATTTGATGAGGGTACTAAGCACTACTCATAATACCACAAATCTAAGGTTTGAGTATTACAAAGGAAGGCACCACAGCAAGTAACACTTCTGTCAGATAGCTGGTAGGTGATAAATTGAGGGACTGGTTAGAAGAGGACAGGGCTAATTTTTATGGCAGTCATGATCGGATTTGAGGGATGCTGATCTCAGTCGTGCAGAGGAGCATGAGGGAGGGAAAGGTGAACCTTTGTACTGAGCTGTGAGCCTGGTGCCAGCTTACAAAGGTCAAACGTTTAATAGCACTCTTTCATTTTACAGCTCTATTCCATGTGTGAAGGCAGGCTAGGAATCCAGCTTTGATAAGGAAAAGGCAGAAACATACTTTGCTGTGCTTTGATTTTGGATGTTTTATGTTTCTTGAGTATAATACTATAGCCTCGAGAAGTGTCATGTTCCTCACTCAACAACCTAACATAGAACTGTGACCTAAACATCCATACTGCAGTGCACTGTGCTGAGGGAAAAAAGGAGGAATCAATTCCAGCTATTACAGTTTCTCTGGACTCCCTGGTGGTGGGCTCAGAGCCATTTTTCTATTCTGATTAGAAAAATTGCTTGAATCTACAGGAATTTCAGTGCTCTGTAGGGACTCTTCCGCACATTCAGATAATGTTCAGTTATAAAAACATAGCTCTCCATCAAACTTTATTTAACTAATACCATAATTAACTGTGTAGGGTTTGGCTGAGGTGGAGTTAATTTTCCCCATATCAGCCCTCACAGTGCTGTGCTTGTAGCTAGTATTTGTACCTAAAAAGACGTTGACAACACACCAGTGTTTTAGCTGTTGTTGAGAAGAGCTCACAGAGCATCAACACAGTCTCTTCAACCTTTTCCCCTCAGCAGTCAGCAGGTAGTAGGCACAATTTTTGGAGGCAACATATCCAGGACAGCTGACCCAAACTGCCCACACGGATATTCCATACCATGTGATGTCAGCTCAGCAGCAGAAGGTAAGGGAAAGGGGGAGAGGGAGGCATTTTTTATTAAGACATTTGTCTTCCAGAGAAATTGCTACATGTACTGAGGCCCTGCTTCCCAGGGAATGGCTGGACATTGCCTGCTGATTGGAAGTAGAAAATAAATCCTTTGGTTTTCTTTGCTTCTGCATGTGCAGTTTTTTCTTTTGCTTTATTAAGCTGCCTTTTATCTTGACCCATAAGTTTTCTTCCATCTTGCTTTCTCCTGCCCTGTCCTAATGAGGAGGGGAGTGACAGAGCAATTTGGTGGGCAGCTGGTGTCCAGTCAAGGTCAACCCAACACACGATCTAAAATTGTGTTACATATGTTTATGAACTTCTACCCACTTCACTCCAGCTAAGACAAAAGCCACCCATAAAAGTTGCATCAAGACTAGAGAAAGGAAGTAAATATTGAAATCTTCAACTTACAGGTAGTAAACAGAATACCATGACAGGCGATGCTTCTTTGAAGGTCAGCCCAAATGATGGAATATATGAGCACAGCATGGAGCAGAAAAAAACCCACACAGAAGTTTTGTCCTTGGAATTGTAGCAAAACCCTGTTGGCTGCAGCAGCACCTACATTTTCTTTTTGAAGCTCCTCAGCAGTAGATTGGTGTTCCTATGGAAGACGTATACCCTGAAATCTGGATGGTCTCACCTTGAAATTAAGAAAAGATGTATGGGCTCTTGTTCTGCATCATCCTGTAGGAGACCTCATCTCCACTCACACAGTGAATCCCGCGAGATTAGCAGCTGACTTCAAGACTTCTACTGATTTTTTTTAAATGGAATTACCATGAAAACCCCAAATGCTGCAGTCACCCTCCATCCCCCCCAGTGGAATTACAATGGTCCCATCATATAAAGATAGATCACATGTTCATATGGGCCACAACCAACAATTCCTTTGTATTTTTTACGTTACCTAGCTCAATGGAGCTCCATGCTAGCTGATACTTCTCCAGATTAATGAAATATAAATATTTAGTCACAAGTAAAATAACTCTAGCATGTTATGATGTTCAATTGCATGTGCTTTTTTATCAGTTTCTCAAAAAAATGACAACTTGTGATCTGTATCATGGGTCACATCTATAAGCAACAGGACATAGCTCTGTGAAAGTATTCAACACTTGTGCAAATAAGAAAAACTGGGAGCCTTTATGTTATATGAATGAATATTACTAACCCATATTTCCAATGAATTTACATTTTTTCCCCATAAGTTTATGAACACGTTATATAACCACAGTTAGTTTTCTACACTGACCTAATCTGTGACAATAGATTTACTCAGAGAAATGAATCCTTGCTCAATCTTACCATAGATCAGCCTGTTTATGGAAAAGAGAGGGAGAAAAGGAGAGAGGAAAGTGCAGCTGTCTTTGTGGCTGAGGACTCCCTTTGCTGTTCTTGAAGTTAGCGCCACGTACTTTTATTTGCTAAAAGCTCTTTGACCTGCAGACTAAAACATGGCTGTTAATAAAAGGTCATGAAACACATCTGAAATGGTAATAAAACAAGTGAGAAGAAACTGCAAATAAAACACTTTGTGAGAATCCTTTTTTCCCTCGATAAGAATGGACTGCTCTGGAAAAACTAAAACTGAGAAATATAATCATGTGAAAGAAGCGCATATTTTAATGCAAAAGCTTGTTCACTGACTAAATTTCCATGTCTCAAATCTTGACTAGATTTAAACTTTCTCAGGGGTCTACAGAAACAAGTAATTTTTGTTTATGTAAAGAGGAAGGGATTCTTTGCATAAGCACAGTGGTAATAGCTCTGGTATGTACTTCGAGGTCTGCAAAATTGCTCTTCCTGGGGAAAGCAGTTTATGAAATTTCCATAGCTAAGGCCAATTTGCACAATCCAAGTAAATGTCTTGGGTTATTCTCTGAGGTCTAAAGGGCTGAGTACACCCGACATACCACATTCTACCAGCACCAGTCATGGAGGCCCAGGGTAATGGGTGTCTGCTCTTGCACATCCTCTGAAGTCATCTCACTTCTGAATCCATATTTGTGCCCCATTCTCACAGAATTAGAATTAGTAATAATTATTCTATGTAATAATATAGGATTGCTCAATAACACAAAGGCTAAATGCAGAATGATTTCCAGGGAATCAGATGAAAATCTGCGTAATCTTTAGGGTGGTGGCAAATTCATACACAGTGGGTGTGGACATTTTTTCAGGACTTTGCATTATGTTCCTCACATTCAATACACACAAGGAAAGGATGGGAAGTATGCAACTTCCCTCCCCACTATACAGCATTAAAAGACAAATATGGCTTCTTTTTTTTAACTTTGCATTAAGTGTTCAGCTTTCACCTTCCATATCGTCCAACAATCTGCTAAAATTTCCAGCAGCTACGTTTTCCAGTGAAGCCAAGTACAGGATGAGGTTTTCCAAAAGGTGAATGAAACAATTCATTGAAAATGTCAGTCAGAAGCCAGAACATAATTTTATTTGGTTTTTTTGATCCTTGTTCAGAATTCATATGATTAGCATGTGGCGAACTGTAAAATGAAGTGGAACCAAAGTGCCTGAAATAAATTTCACCTTGACCTGATTTCCACTTGACTGAATTTGTTGTAGTAAACTGGTGACACATAGTGGATAAACAGTAACACATGTCTGCACTCGGAAAAGGAGAACAGATGGTAAACACACTGATATAAGGGCTGTTACACAAGAGCTCTGTGTATAATTCAGAAAGGTCAAATCCCCTGAAAGACGAAACAAGTTTGATAAGGGAAAGGGATTCATTGACAGGAAGGAGTCAAGTGGGCACAACTGAAGCAGACAAGGCTTTTGCCTCCTCTGTGGCTTTCACTCAGAAAAGGCATCTGGCCACATCTGTCTTCTTATGTAAAACCACTGTCAGAGGTGTTATTCACTTGCTCTGAAGGCACTTCCTCAGAGGATAGCACTGCCAGTCCACTGGTGGAAATTGTACCTCTGTCCTAAAACCCATCTCTTCTGAATTAGTAAAAGCCATACTTTTAATGGTTTGGGAATATATTTTGACCTTCCAAAGACATTAATTCCTTAGATCTTGTCTTCTGCAGCATGGGTTATCTGTTCCCACTTGTGACCACAGCTGGCCGTGACTGTTTTGGGTAAAGGAGTCTAAGCTGGGTATGGAAAGGCAACTGTCTTTGAATATCTTCACTAACTGCAAGTCCACTGGTGTGCAAGAAGGGTTACTGTCCTTGTTTCTCATACTGGGAACAAGCGATTTTTCCAGTGGCCGCCTGGGGTTGAGTAGAACAGAGGTCACCCAGATCCTGAGTAAATTCCGTGTGCACTCCACTGCCTAGGTTGCCAGTGAAGGATTTGGTCAAGATGGACTTGCAAATGAACAGAGCTACTCAGCCTCACATACAGCTGAAGTATTCATGGTCAGCAAGAGCAAATAGGAAGACAAAGGAAAGATGAAAACCCAAATAAGAGGTCATTACCCAGTGGTGATGGTGGTGTTCAGCTGCCAGACTGTGCTCCTGCAGCAATTCAAGATATCCAAGTTAAAACATGATGTACATGCAAATATAATTTTGCCAGCACATATTTTATCTTGTATGGTTCTAAAATCAGAATTTTTGATGCTCAGAAAGCACCAAAATATATCTAATAGGGGAGACAGATAATAAGCTATTTAGGAGAAAATAATTATGAAGATATTAGTTTTCAAAAATATTCAGAGGAATTCTATTAAAATGTATTTCATGTTATAATAGTTACTCTAAAGATACTTTCTGCTGTTAAAAATATACCTAGAGAGCATTATTTTTAAACCATATTTTTTCAATCTATTCTTGGCAGGAGACTATAGATTTAACATTGAAATTGTTCTGCTTAAGAACTCACAGAAAACAGAGATGGAGTGAAAAATTAGGTGCTGAAGTCAGGCATGTTGAATGTTCAGCTTGTATCTGTTTTCAAGAGTTAACAATGCCAAAGTCATTTCACTTGTGACTTATTTAACAGCTGTCTGCAATTGAGGATCCAAATTTAGTCTCTTATTGCATCTTTTACTCCAGGGGCTACTTATTCCCTTAAAACAAAAGCAACCCAAGCCAAAAATTTTTACAAACAATACAAGATTTTCTCTTTAGCTATAGCAGGGACCTTGCCGATGTTCCTGCCAAACAAAAACATTTCTTTACTTTTCACTAATGTGTCTGAAATTTCTTTGGTGGTTACAGATCCAAGCCTAAGGGATTGTGGCCTTGAGATTTACACAACATAAGATGAGTAGAGGTGCTGTTCCATTTTCTTCCCCAGCTACTCAAATGTTGGGAAAAGTCCCTTCAATCTACCCTACATCTCCATCACTGGCTTCTATTGGGCATATTTCGTGGTGACTTTTACATATGACTTGGAGGATCCAAGAAAAGGCCAAAGTGCCCAGATATGGCACATCTCTGTACTTCCTGGGAAATTTCCGGAGGAAAATTAAAGTATGCCTTTCTGTGCACTTCTCATGCTACAGCCAGCCTGCATTTCCTGTGCACCTGCATCAACTTTTAATTTAGCTTCATTAATAAGCAGTCCAACTCAGGTACTCTGAGCCCAACTTTTGGTCTGTGAACCAAAGAACAAAAAAATACAAAAACTGTATGAGTAATTTTATAAGCGCATTTGTAATCTAAACTAAACTAGATAAGCATTAGCTGTAGCTTTAGTCACAAATTCAACTTTCAAATAATGAATATTAAAGAGATTATTGGCAATTTTTTGACTGAAATATATTTATGCAGAGAGGTCCCAAACAGAAAAGCAAATCAATGCAACTCTAGGTCTGTTTCTGAAGGATTAAAGATACAAGGACTACTGACTTCATGTCATGGTTTAAGCCCAGATGGAAATAAAGCACCACACAGTGTGAGTGTTAAGTACATGAGAAATCAATTCATTGTCATTAGCAGAGCAGCCAGTACATCATAAAAATCAAGAAGTCACTTTCTGATTCACCTGGCAGGTCCAGGTGACTATTTAGACTGTTAATGTAAAACTCATGTAACTCTAATATCAAGCCTACAAGCACTTGCTAAAAACTGGCCATCTGAGAATCAAATCAGCATTTTTATACAAAGAAGAAATTAAGTAACACTGAAACTCTCCAACACAGAAGCAGTTGCTCTGAGTGAGCATAGAGAAGAGGATGCCTCTAAGAAAATACAGAGTGCCTCTGGAATCAGATATGTATGTAACAATAGCAATATGGTTTAATATTTCTGTAACAGCAAATTAACCTGAACATAGTACTATTGGTAGCTTTATTCTATAAACCTGGAAATATACAGTGATTTTTTTTTTTTTTGCCTTAAATGACATTTAAGAGAGAGGATCACTGAGGTTACCTGAGTGCTGCTCTTTCAGAACCACTTATTAGTTCTGTCTTTAAAGGTCACCAGTAAAGGGTAAAGTTCCTGCCTTTTGCTTTTAAGAGTATTTTTTCCTTTATTTTTACTTAATGGAGGATATTTCAAGTTTCTGTATGCCAACATAGGGATTTAAAAGAACATGGAAAGGTAAATGGCTGTCATGTTTGCCATATGTTTTGTAGAGAGACCATGTCACCAGTGTATTACATAGATTGTTATCAATTTCCCAAAAAGGACACATTATCAAATGGCATATTTTTTCTGTTCAGCACTGGTATGTTCAATCTGTGCATCATACATCTCTATGGCTAGGTTGAATTAATTGTCATTTCAGGCATAAGCTTATAATAGGGAATATTAATGACTTCCTCTGCGGCCACATGACAATCACATTTACTTTTCAAGTAACTACCTTATGTCTAAAATTTGTTGATTTGTAATAGGAATCCAGTCTGGACAGAGAGAGAAGACAGAGTTCTTAAAACATTGCAATGCATATGCAACCATATCTGATATGCAAAAATAGCAACCCATTTGGGGGGTATCCCAGGCAAAAGGCAGAACAGCCTGAAATGGTTCCAATAGAGATTCCAAAAATTTAGGACAAGGCAATAATCTATGGCTTTGAAAGGAACTGGGGTAATTCTGGAGGTTTATCAAGGGCAGAAACTCTCCATGTCTACACTTCACTCCAGTTCCCATCTGCATGGAATTGCTCCTTCCTGACCAATTTAAGCAGTTGCTTGTGATTCAAAGTTACTTTTTCTAGTACCTAGAGACTGTTAAGGTGACAAAGTACTTTGTTACCTGAGCAGCAATGAGTTGGCCTCTTGGAGACTTGTGAAGGCAAATGGGAGATTTCCAAATTTTCCTTTGAAGTCAAATACAACTGGGATAAATTTTGTCACTGCCACTCTCATATCACCATCACTGCACGTAAATGACACAATCAGAATTTTAAAAATAACGAATAAAATAAATCAAATCATAAAGCACTGATACCTCTGCCAATTCCTTATTTGATCTGTGGAAAATGCTTTTCTGACCATCCAATCTATCAAATAAAGCTGATTGATAAAAGTAATTCAGTTGTTTTCAATTTTGGAGATAGCTCACATCTCAGCGAGGCCCAGTTCAGCAAATGCCTACAGAAAATACAACATATATATGGCTGTCCATGAATGAAGCGAGTAATTAATGAAGCATACAACAAAGGTTCAACAGCTGGTTACTTTTTGGGTGTTTGCTACATCCACACCACAGGACACTAACAGTTATATTGAACATGTTATATTTCAGCAATTTAGACGTACAAAGGTTTAACAGCTTTGCTCTGCAGGGGTCATATCAAGAGGCCATTAAACACCAAACTCGGAATAGTAATGGTTATAACCATATAGCATCCACATATCTTTAAAGATGCATGGAATATATATCACCAACCACATTCACTAAGCTCAGGCACCGAGACTTTGTGAGCTGTGAACATGTAACTTGAAGTCAAATTCTGTGACAAGCTGTTTTTACAGGAGCTTTAAGTGTCTGCTTCTTATCTACTGGTCAAAAATTTGAAATAAAAGGCTAAAAAGGAAATGTATCTGTGGAAAGAAAAACTTGGCTTCATTAGCAAAATATTCAATACATTTATAGAACTAAAAAAAGGCTATATGTTACCATACCTGGAATCTTCAGAATTCTTAAGAAAGGCTATTTTTTCATTAAAAATAAAGGAATAACTTTTGTTTTTCTAATAAATTCCTCAATTTTTCATATTTGTATATTTCAGTCTTATTTATTATGAGAGCTATCACTGGTAAAATAAAAAGAAATGGTCTTTAACCTGCAGAAAATTATATAGATTTACTGTAGACAACAACTTAGCAGAAAATAAAACAAATTTAATATGACTGCAAGATGAACTGTTATTTTGTAACTTCTTTTTATTATATGAAGACATATTTGTCTTCTAGATTGGTGAACTGAGAAATAAATATGTTGCCATTAAGTATTTGACAATGAGATCTACATCAAATCTATTTAAAGAAAGCCTGTGTTGCAGGAAATATGTTACCATTCTAAATGTTTTCCCTTCTTCCCTTTCTCTTTCTTTCTCTTCTACTGGACCTCTGCTTTTAGTAGGGCTGTGTTTCTACGTGAGGCCAGGTAAAACATGTGCCACAATTGAAGAGGAAACCAAACTCATCCAAAAATAAAAGCCAATTAAAACACTGAGGGCCTCAGTGGGCAAGATGAGAAGGCCATAATGGGAAAAAGTTCTGTGTGTAAGAATTGGATATCTTCTCAAATGCGGGAAACATCAAATGCAAAGTATCAGCACTTAAAATCCTCTGCAAGTTTTGTTCCATTCAAAATGGCAGACAAAAAAACCAACAAGGTTTTTCAAGGAACGACATGAGCTGGAGGAGTAATTTTTGCATTGTACAGAATAATGTACACCCTTTTTTTTGATTATTATATGTAACTCTGATGTTCAGCACTCTGGGACAGTGAGGTAGATGTGCTGACTTTAACTAAAAACATTCCAGGGCTATAGCAGCTGCCTTCTGTAGAGGGATTGAACCAGCTGGGATTCCACCCTGCAGAGCTGAAGGCTGCAGTGGGATATGATAAAAGCTTACGCAGTTGTGAAAAGAGTAGATAAACAAAATGGGGAACTGTTCATCACCAAATTTTACAGTGAAAGGACAATGCACAGTACTACAAAAGGAAGTGGATGCCAAAGGAAAAGCAGGGAGAGATTGCAACAATTCTGAATGCTGGAGAGAAACAGAAAGTGTATACCACAGAATGTGCCCTCATTATCAGGTGTCTGAGTCTCCTCTCACCGTGATTTCAGCTCAGTTGGACTGACCATAATGTTTCACAGGAATACAGTCTGGGGGATCCCATGACCACATTATCATCAGATTCACACAGTGAAACTGTGTCGTTGGTTCATGAAACTTCCATATTGTAGCTCTATTTCATTATGGTTTTCCAGGACGAAATAAGCACGTCTAGAACCTCAGCCTTCCCAGCCTTCTAATGCAGTTGTTTAGTATGTAAGCCCTTCTACTTTTCTCATAAATTCAGTACTAATGAGTGCTGTTATGGAGGTCTTCTACATTCTATTGACTGCATTTTACCTTGTGTAACATTCTTCAAAAAATCTCTGTAAAAAGTGATTATCTAGAACAACACATTAAGTTCCTCATTGAGAATTTACCTTGATGCCTATAGAGAACACAAAAAAAGAAAAGGAAGGGAAAAAAACCCCTATGCCTGAAAGTTATTTGGACAGATTTTTGAGAGATTTATTGGAACTCTACATAAAAGCCTGAGAATCATGCCTGCAGGAAATTAGCTATGCATTCCAAGAGACATTTTAAGTGGAATTTTGGAACTAACTCGTCTCTACTGTATGAAAATAAAAGACTAGAGAAACTTCCTGTGTTTCATCCTATGCACCTATATAGAAAAGAAAAAACTTGACAAAGAACATCTTATCTAATCTTCATATGCAGTAAATGTTCCTTCAGGGTCTGTCAAAGGTCTAATCAGCAGTCTGACTGCATCTCTGAGTCTTTAGGGTACACTTATAAAGACACTTCTTAAAGTGGTGTTACCCACCCATCTTTCTCTATTTCTGAGGCCAATGTGAAGTGCAAAGGCTCCTGTAATGCTCAGCTGGTGTTGTAGTCCTTTGCAATATAATACATACACATGTATCCTGTTTGTGTGTCTATAATGAATGGAAGAGGGGCAAAATGAAGTAAGAATTCACTATGTTTGATGGAATGTCAGCATTGAGAGTGTTGAAAAGGGAAAAATTAAAGGTGCCAGTTCTGCCACAATTGTTCCACCTAGGAACTCACTGATACCATCTCTCCAGGTGCTTCTGAAGAGCCCTGACCTGAGTCCCAACAGCCTGCAATCCTCCAGCCTCCACTGCCCCTAGCCCAGAGCAGTAACAGAATTCACAGTGCTCACCACTTCCAGGCAGACCTCACACACCCCCCCCTGCCTCCCTCACTGGAGGGTTTTCCTTTCCCTGCCCATTCAAGTGCTGAAGAGGACTAGCTCTCTACAGCTGGGATCACTCATGCCTCTGGGTCAGGGAAGGACAGTGTGGGAGGAGGGGGAATTGTCAAAGGGAGGCAATTGTGTCTGCTGTCATGCAGCTTGGAAAAGAAGCATGCAGCAGGGCTGAACAGGTCTGCAAAGGTGATTGCCAGAAAATAGCATTCTATCTGCAGCCTTCTGAAGCATCTTCGCTTCTGAAACATCTCTCCTCTCCAGATTATTTTCCAAAAGATTAAAATTATTGTAACAGATGATGATACTGAGATGCTTTTTTGATAGTCTTGAATCAGAGAAGGCTCATTTGACACTGCACATTAATTTTGTTTACAGACTTAACTTGTCTGCCTTACTATAAAGTCAAATGATAACTCCAAATTATTACTGTGAGGATCAATTGAGGCTCTTACCTTGAGGACGCAGATCTATTTCCCAGAAATTTTTAAGTTGGTAAAATCTTTCTGGATTTTATTTCCCTCTATCTCTGGGTGCAGACGGTATGCATTTTTATATCAAGTCTAGCATCAGAATTCATGGATGTGGGAAGCACTTTACATCTTTGTGTCAGCCCTATACAAGCAATTTAGTTCCTTGGCTTACCCTGAAATCAGGGACAGGCTTGTGGCACCTCAGGTTGTACACAGAAACAGGCATGTAGGAGACAGGATGCCTTTTTTTTTTCTGTTTTCAAATGTACAAGCTCTAAATACACTTGTCTTGTACTATCTTGCTTTGCTACTATCTAATGGCATTGTGTGAGACTTCTCCTAAGTCCTCATTAACTAATGCACATGAAAGCACAACTTTATTGCAGTTGTTTTTTGAGATCCCTACCAGATAAGAAGAATTTAGGGGTGCCACAAGTAAAGATTGTATCCAGTACATGGTAACCAGACTAACTAGTGGGTTACATTTACGTTCAGTGCAATTGAACTTTTCCTCATTGTATTAATACAAACATTTTATCTGCTTTAATACTTCCTTGGTACCAGTCCCCATTAGTGTAATGGCACTGGAATAACTGAGATCAACATCAATCAAACAGCTTGCAAAGATAGCTCAGACCATTGTCCAGAACCTGTGCTCCTGTACCAATGCATTGGAAGCAAAAGTCTTTAACAAAGAAAACAGAACCTGTTTGCCACATCTGTATAAATTCAATTTTGTATCCTCCATGAATTGCTGAAGCTGGTTCAGTGTGATTTCAAGCAACTTTTGTCTTCTTTTTGGCTTTATATATGTCTTGTTGAGGCAGACTTTTAATTTGTTGCAGTCCTTGTCACCAGTGTTGAGAAAGGACCACAAAGGAATGAATGTAGGCTCTACAACAATCTTGGCATGACTTATTTGCCAGGGCACATGTGCGGCAGGTTAAAATCAGAAGGTTTATATTTGCTACTGAACAAATTTACAAGTTAGTTACCACTAATGAAGACCATGCCTGTTAACAATGAGATTCCACAGATATGTCCTGAGGCGCTCTGGGTGAACTGAATGGATCCATATCAAGTGATAGTCTGGGACTTTCTCTGCAGAGCTGGCTGTTATATGCTCACAGCACACGTGCAGTGCTGGTATGTTATGAAGCACTAGCAGAGATGGGAAAAGATTGGATCAGAAGGTTTATGATACAAGGCACGATTAAACAGAGCTGGCTTCCCTCCAGCTTTGTGTGTGACTGTCAGGAGCAGGCTAGAATGGCTGAGGAACAGATGGCTGGTACGGATGTCAGAAAGGTTTGTGTTTAGGCACCCCATGCTAAGCCAGCTAATCTACTTCACAGATGTCCTTGCTTTTGCAGCTGTTTTCTTTAGATGTCCTTGAAAAGTCAAAGTCTGATCTAGGGCTACTCCTAGATACACCTGATTTGGTTTGTATTTCATGCTGCTTTCACAGAGTAATAAAGCCAGTACTTCAATTAAGAACGGTCAAGCTGCAGCACGATGATTGTATTTGGCTACAACCTATAACTAGTTCCATCACCTCTGCAATCAGAATTGCATCTAAGATTATCTGACAGAGCACTTATATCATGAAATGGATATTTTTTTCTACATCAATTTAAAGGAAGTGATATAGTTAATTAGACTGTGTGAGGCTAGCAGACTTCTTGGTTCAGGCAATCACCATCAAGTTCAGCATCCCATCAGTATCTCAGGGTTTCTGGGGGAAGTGTGAGTTAAAGTAAGGAATGAGACAAAAGTAGCCAACAGTCAGACAGACTAGCTGACTGTTGTACCTGAGAAGTTGAAAAACCATTACAGAATGGCTCTAAAACATTTGGATATTTCTTAGAAAAATAAAATCTTGCCCCTCAAAAGGAAAGATATGGATTGGGATTAGCTCAGTTAGTTAGAACATGGTGTTGATAACACCAAGGTTGTGGGCTCAATCTGTGAATTCAGCCAAGCGTTGGACCCGATGATTGTTGTGGGTCCCTTCCAACTCAGAATATTCTGTGATAGCTATAGTGTTTGAAACCTACAGGTTCAGCTAGAGCTATAGGTGCAGGGAGGGCAGTGCTTGTGTTGCCAAAGATGGTATGGTTTAGGGGAGGAGGGCCCATATACAGTGCTATTTTAAATTTTATTGCAATATGTAGCTGTCAAAATGCAAAGGTATTTTTGAGAAGGGGCATGCTGGACTGCAGCTACATGCAAATATTGGCTGCTACTTATCCATTCAGATAGCAAAAGGCTACGGAATTGGAGTTGGCACTAGTGAATGAAATCTGCAGAGATTGTCACATCAGTTAAATTTAAGCACAGATCTGAAAACTGTGAGGTTTTATGGATCCTGGATTTTCATGGCTTGCTTGAATAGTGGAAATATTAACCATGATCATAGTTTTTATTGCTTATTAAGTGTAATGCTCTATTTTTTCTCAATAGTCTATAGAAAACCGGCCTATATGAACTGTATACATCTGGGCATATGCTAAAAATATCTGTCTCATTTTTCCTTCTGGAAAATCTCTAAAGAAAAAAAAATCCCTAATTTAAGAATCTTGTAGAATATGACATCTTGACATCTTCTTTTTTTTTCTTCTTCTCCATGGAAATTTGGAAATAATGGTGCAGGATTTTCTAGTAAAGAGAGAAAGTGTAACAAAGTAGTGAATGGTAGGGAAACAATACCTTCCAGCTTGTAATTTTTACAGAAACTCTAGTATTTCATCAGGGCTATGTGAGCACAGCCTGCCCTTTGTATCTGAAAGCAAAACTACCATGGGGCTTGGAATAAAGTGATTTGGATAGGAACTGAATTTTTACAAAGTGAAACACTTCCAAAAATGGCTGCATATATATCATTTGGGGTTTTTTCAGCACTGATAACCTGTCAAATTATTTCACTTTCTTTTTGTTTGGATAGATGATTTAGGTGTGTCCCATTCAGGGCTCTTTTAACTAACATGTGATGGATTTATCTTCCATCAGAATTAAGGAATTCTGCCTGGTTTTGAGGTAGCTGAAAGAGAGAGCTAAGGCTATGCTTCCACAAATAAAAATCCAAGCAAAATTCAGATGATCTATGTGGAAAAATGTGGCTTAAAATTGTTTTTCTAAACTGTGTATGCAGAAAAGAAGGTTCTCAGTTGGAGAATAGAGAAGCAGATAAAGAAAGGAGCTTCAGAAAACTTGAAAAGGCCTGTCTTGGAGACAGTGGGCTTTGGGGTGGAGGTGTTGGCTTAAGACTAAGTGTTTGTTTCATTGTATATCCAAGGGAGAAGGATTTTCTACATTTTTGACATATGTGTCAGCCTCAGAACTCGGTAGGAGGCAAGGACTTCTTTTGTTCTTACGACCACATTAGAGGTGCAACACTTCTATTGCATTTGTGCTTTTCACTGCTAGAATTTAGCAGTATTGTTTCTGCTCTAACTAGAGCTCCTTCAAAGACACTAGCACTCCTTCAAGCCTGGCATTATTTTTTCTCTTCATTGGAATATCCCAGGAAAACCAGCTATTTGTTAGGCACTGACTAGAAAAGCTACTGTTTCTAGCTTTATGATAACATTTTTGCATAACATCTTTTACCATGTGCCTAGCAAACTGCACACATCTTAGAAACACTGAGAAAAGTGGCAGTTGTATCAGAGCCTTTGAGTAAACCAGTATAACTGAAGAAAGTAAATTACATTAACTTATTATGAGAAAATTGGATGGAAAAATAAACAAAATTCTAGTTTTCTGAGCCAACCAGAAGTTGGACTTTTTATAAAGTAACTATTTAGCTGCTGGTCAAGATGAAAACTTTAACATTAGCTTAGAAAGAGGTAGTTCAGATAATGGAGTTTTGACAACTGAGACATCCTTTCCTTTCATGGGTTTATATCATCTATGTCACTAAACTCTTTGAAAACTCAGATGTCTTTTCTAGTCTTGCTCCTTGTTGTTGATATGGTCTCTGTAAAGAGAATTTCCTCAAAGATTTCAAGGAGCCTGGAGTATCTTGTGATGACTCAGCTACCAGTAGGTGCAGCAGAGCTGAGCTGTAAATAAGCCAAAGGAACAAATTACACCTCTTATTCTATAGAAAAATGCATAAAATTTCTTAAATCAAGAGTTAACAGAGTGACAGCTTAAAATCTTCTCTGAAAAAAGACAGTAACTGTCAAAGACAAGCTGGAGAGGTACAAAGGAACTCTTAGGGAGGAGTGGTACTCGATAGTCCTCAGAAATGAATTTTGCACATTTTTTTATTCTTTCATATTTCTACCAGAGATTGATAATTCAGGGGAAGTCTTTTCTTCAAAAAGAGAAGAAAGGTCTAGTGTGAAGATGAAAGAAATCTTGTCTTTCATGTTTTGGATCCAGGATCCACATGAATTGCTGTGGCAGAAGAGAAGAATGCAGGTTTCCTAACTGCTGTCTAAGGCCTCCAGCACCAATCCATCTATTCACTCCCACATTTTTCTTGAAACTATGGCCCTGCCAGATGTTGCTTCTTAATGTATGAGCATCACAGGCAGAGGTGGTATGGCTGTTCTCAAGCAGCCTACGTAAACAGCCTGCAGACCAGGGTGGAGTGGGTTTAGCTTAAAAGCTTTGGAATTTTAAGGATACACCAGAGACAGCACAATTAGAACAGCATTACTGGGACTCACTAGCATGATACACTGTTAACCTGCAAGGCTTGAAATCCACTTTCTTGTTGGGAGTTCATAATTCCACAAAATCCACCACAATTTTTGGTTTTGACATCTGAAGGGACTTTGATGTTTACAGCACAGGTTTGCTTATGATCTGCTGTGAAATTTGCCCCCCTGAGATATGTTGCTGGCAGGTATGACCTTTTGGGGAAGCTGGTTTAATGCCTGTTTATTTCTTCTTCAAAGCTAACAAGTAAGTAACACAGAAAACTGTCTGCCTTTTCTGATGTTGGAAAAGATTATTTTGTTCCTTTAGTATGGAGAGTTGATTCATTGCAATTCCCTCAGTATTGCTCTTACCAGCAAAGGTTCCAGAAGGTAGGATGATTTGGTTTTGATTTGGCTTCTTTTTTCCAGTACATGAAAACTATGATATTTACACAGTAATTTTTTACTCAAATTAATTAAGAGTATTGAAGCCAGTCTCCTGATTGTCCCCTCCTACTGTAATTTGGTGAACAATATTTCTAGGACTTCTGAAACAGGACACTTTTTAGTTGAAACTAAATGAAGAGCAGAGCTGATGTGATCCAGCCATCACTGTGCATTCAGTCCACTGAAAAAAAACCTAGAAATAGTCTGAAATAAAAGGTCTCAAAACATCTAATGTGGGCATCAGGTCCGTATCACCAGATGAGGGGATCAGTTACTCAGCAGATCCACTCCTATCAGTCTGTGCTATTTCCCAGTGCTGGCAGCCAGTAAGAGCCTTACAAGACTCTAATGTTACTTGAACTCATGTAGAAAAAACACAAACTCATAATTTTGACAGAAAGAGTGGCTTCCATTTTAGTCAGCTATAAGAGCTCATTTAGGATGCAGAATTCTGGATTTTGCTGAAGCATTTCACATACAAGGAGCACAGATAAATAAATAATGAGTACCAGTACATGATAAAAACTGTATATTAGACAGCTAGGCTATAGCACAGTACAAGGGATTATGCCTATAGTTAAGAATAAAGTGCAGCTTGGATATTTCCATTGTCACTGAGGTACCTTAGGAAAGCTGTTGCTCCATCAAGTAGAAATGGAAACCCACAGAAGACCAACCAGAATTTAAAATAGAGCTTCTCCCTTCCCCTGTGACTGTCATAACATTTCTGGATTAAATTACCCTAAAACATGATAAAATAGCCACACTTTTCTTTATTCAAGACAAAACTACATGTCTGTTAAAGGATTTTACATGCTTCAAACAATAAACTTAATATTTTATTGAATACAGTTTGACACAGACAATAGAGATAGAGAAATACAATGTTGGAAACAATTTTGAATAAAAATTGGGGACTTGTATTTTCATACATTTTAGATAACACAAATGGTTCCTTGTGATCTTAGTACCTACAAAATGTTTTCTATTTTTCCAACAAGTGTGGAGGGCTTGCTATCTCATCTTGTCTGAAATTACAAGGCTAAGATCTGTAAAGAGAAAGCCATACTTACAAAACATACCAAGCTCCTTATCCTGTCTTCAGAAAATGGCAGAACGATAGCTGACATGAACACTACATGTGATGTATTTCTTCAAATAGATGTTATGAAAAGCAAAATCTATTAAAATCTAATTTTCCTTTCTTTACAGAAAAAGGTCCTTTTTATCACCTAAGTTGCGCTTTGTGCAGAGACTTTTCTCCAGGGTGTTGTAATTCCTGGAGTTCCAGTAGAAATCAGGACCTCATGATTAAACAATTCCTGTTTCAGTATCTTCTGTCTAAATTCAGTCATGAAGAAACTCAGAAGAAAGAAATCAGTGGGTCGAAGTGATGTGCACAAGGTTACATAGAAGATTTCTTCAAGCGCCAGCTGGAATCCTGATAGTATTCTGATACACTGCAATCTTTGCTATGCTTGGAGTGACTGTGGGACTATCAAAGACTTTTGGCAGCAGTATGTTTTAAAAAAAGCAAGATGGCATGAAATACTATCTATCTTAGTTTCATTTAAAGGGTGGAGCTTTCACAATGCCCACACTACCTTCTGGAAAAAAAAAAAAAAAAGATAAATCATTGAGTACCACTGCTCAGTTAAGATGTCCACAATCGAATTTCTGAAACTCTTTGAGAGCTGTTGCTTTTTTTTAGATCACAGTTTTGCTTTGAACCATATGAAAGCTAACAGAATGGAAATGAAAACATTTATCCTAATAAATTTGGATTGACTTGGAAAACTGTTTAATAAACTTTATGTAATTGTCTGCATAGTAGCAGCTGGAATGAAAACAGTAATGATGTCATAACAGTAATCAGCTGAACCCAGTTCAGCATTTTTCTCTCAGACACCACAGCCCTATGACCCATCAACATCTGCCTCAGTTCAATAATCCTTAGATGTAAAAGCTGTATTAAATATTCTTTAGATCTACATTTATACTCTTAGATTTTCTTGTAACATGGCAGAATTCCACTCTTTGTATACAAAGTGAGTATTGTGCTTCTTACAACATGAGATTGCACTATTTGAGTTGTATCAATTGTGTCTGATGTTCCTTGAGGATAAATTATTAATTTGTTATTAACCTTGCCCTCCCAAACTCCTCCAGGTTATGCATCCCTTTTTTTTGCCACCTCAAATAATTTTGCTGCCTCAAAGACCTCATGATCAGACCTGTGTGGTATTTGTATGTATATGCAGTAGATGTTTGTGTGAATTTCTTCTGGGTACTCTGACTTAGCAGTGTCCAATCAGTCAAACCATCAATCATGTACCTATATTTTTGTCAGTGATTCCTAGGTAATTTGGATACTGGTCCTTGACTAGAAATTCATTATGATATCTTGTCAGATACTATCATATTATGGGTAATGACATTTGTGTTTATGTGTTATCCAAGCCTAACCAGCAATATGTGCAAAGCAAGAGATAAGCTTCTAGAGCAGGGAGAACTATTCTTAGCAGACAATTGACTCAGCAAATGTATCTATTTTCTCTTTATGAGTTACCTATTGGTCCCTGCTGGATGGCTCCCCAGCCCACAGAAGTTTTTCTAATGACTACTGCATACCTCTGGCAGGAGAACTTCTGTAAGCACGTAATCATGACAGCTTCTCATCCCAAAAATAACTTTGCAGATAAAATGAACATAATGTTTTAGAAGAAATGAATGTAAAGTGACTTTCAGTACAAATTAATCCATTTCAGGCTGTATCCAAGCAAACAGCTATTTATTTATGATGTTTCCTACTTACAGAATACTAAAATAGTTATACAAGGATCATCCAAAACTTAATCAATTCTACAAGAGTAAATGGGATGTTACGGAGTTGCAAATGTCCATGTCTGCACGCAGTACTGGAGCGTGTATTGGCTAATGTATTTTGTACTGAAATAATACAATTAAATGTTCTTATTGTGGCTAAATCTTGCAAAGCATATTTTTAAAACAGACTTCAGAGTGGTTCTTTGACTTTTGAAACACAAAATCTTGTGTCAATGACACTGTCTTTATCTTATGAAGTAACACTGGACACAGCGGGCATACTTCAAAGAAGTATCAATCCTTGCCACAGTGGAAAGCTTTTTATTTCTCAATTGAGCTAAATTCCTTACTTTACTCACAGAGTAAAAAAAGAGCAGATCTGTTTTCAGGATATGGCACTAGTTTGGAACTTAAGCTGTGGCATCAGGGTGCCAGGATTTCTGCAATATGATATTGTCTATTTTTTTTGTCTGTCTGTCTGTCTCTTGCCCTCAATATCCTCTCTCTCTCTCTCCCCACCCTCCTGTCCCCAGAATTTCTCTCTTATGTGGGGGGACAAGGATAATAAAAATAAATGGTAGCAAATGGAAACAGTTCAACTAACCACAAATGTGGCTGATTAGAAAATTAGGGAAAAGTGTCCTACTCTCAGGGGCTTCTGTTCTTGGAAAACAGTGGGGAAGCAGGAGACTGTAGTATGTTTCTTATTCATTGTCTCCATTTATTACATTAAAATAACTATCCCATTTTTGTTTGTGCCTCAAGTCCAAACGGATAGCAGAGTACAGGGAATGAAACATCCAACAAACAATTGAATATACAAGCCAAGCTGACCATTAATAGTTCACTCTCCAGCATCTGGATCCTGAATATACAGTTATACAAGTTGAATTAATATGGTTGTTTACTCACATTCTTCCGGAGCTTTTTCAGCCATCAGCCCTTTGCAATAATATTACGCCCAGCCAGGCTAGAATCTGGTGACTGGTTATTCCTAACCAGATCCCTGAGAAAACTCCTGAATAAAAAGATTAAAATACAGTATTTTTCCTTTTCACTCCTATCTCAAATGTAAGTAATGTAATTTAAAGTCCATTTAACCTTGAGTTATCTGTGTCCTTATTAGGTTATATTAAGTATAGTAAAAAGTTACTGAGCACAGCAATAGTTGGAAGGTATTTTGATATTCCTTCAATTTTTAACCCCATAGACTTTTCTAAATACAGCCTGTGTTTCAAATGTTAATTTTACTTGGAAGCAAAACTGAAGCTTATTCTCCACATGTAGAACTTAATTATTTTTAGTTTTCCTGGATCTTTAGAAAGTACCACCCTTATGGAGGAAATTCAGTCAAGGCAGCTTTGTCCAGCCCAAGGATTATATTTGAAAGGCCTCTACATGAAAATTCAGCCACTTTTAATTTTACTGTCCATTTTTATTCCACATTTGAGAGCTTTCTGCAGGGCTGTGTACAAGCTGCTATTTCACTGGGCTTTCCAGCTACCAGTAAAATATTAGTTTGGGTATTAGGAAGCCCTTACATTAAAATGTCCCACATTTCCCTGGAAGGCACCTGAAAGGAGCACTACAATTTTTTGCAAACTCAAAAAACTCAAAACTGTGTGATTTTCTTCCCAGTGGAATTCAAATCTGAGATCCTTAGAGAACATCTGAAGACCATCTATTTAGAATATCCAAGTGCCACACTATGTCACATTCTGTGTCATAGTATATGCTTTGATCTATAAAAGGAGATAAGATGTTTCAATCAGCACTGAATAACAGCTGTCTTTAATGGTTTTAAAGATAGAATGGACTATTTCAACTATTATATAGTGTCATCTTTAACATCTGAGGGGTGGTGAGCAGTGATTGTAAGATACATAGTATGGTATGAGGTCAAATTCAAATATTTCTCTCAATACAGAAACAAAAATAGTATTTGAGATGAAGTTTGGAGATTCTGAAAAAATCGTTATTCTGAAACAACCCTTGTGGAAACTTTTTTTTTTTTTTGTATTTTCTCATGAAGCTTCAATTTTTGAACAAAAATTATGGAAACTTCAAAGTTTCTCACAACATAAAAATCCCAAACTTTGATGTGGTGTGCTGGGAAACATGAAAAATAGACAGCTGCATGTCAACTTCCACTCCAACACTGTAGGTAAGAGAGGAAAAAAGGATATATAAACAAAAGAATCCCAAGTTGCTGTGGTGTTAGTAAGATTAGGACTGTGGTGCTATAGCCTTTGTGTTTATATATCTTAGGAGACAGAGTTGAGAAAAGTGCTTCTTGTGAGGACCATAATCATGGCAATCTATCGATTTAGTTCAAAGCAAAGGTTAACAGTTCATTTAGTTACACACATCTGTGAAATTCGGGTTTTTCACACTAAGGGGATCTCCAGTACAGCTGACGAAAGCTTATCAAGGTCACATGGCTGCAAGGAGATGCCTGAGCAATTCAGAGATAAAGTGAAGAAACTTGTAGCTAAGTCTAGTTATTTCACTGACACGATTTTGTCTTGGTGCAGTCTCAGAAATCTTTAAAAAGAAATTTGGAAATTGTCATGAAAGACATTCTGCACCCTCTTTGTGTACCCTCATACTGCACCCAAAGTACCCTGGGAACTTTGCAGGCACATGGAGAGAAAGCCAAGGACAGCCTTTGCTATCCTGCTAATCCAAAATTGTCGAGGGATTTCAGATCACTCTGGGGATACTGGAGTGATCACAGAAAGAATTTGTTTTCACCGGGGACTCTCCCCTTTTCTACATGTTTTCCCTTGTACTTGAAGAACAAAACACTCCACAAAACACAAACCTTCCTGTTTGCAGCACCTTCTCCAAAGTGAAGATTATGGTGATTTCTTTTTTCTATGAATTATTGCAGCTCTGCACAGTGTAATGCATTTGCTACCTAGGCCAATTTCCTGAACAGAGACACAGAGCAAGAAATATTTTATGATACAAAGCATCATCCTAATGACATTTCTTCCCAGAGGGAGAGACAGACAGAGGGAGAGAGGGAGAATTTTCTGTTTTCCTGCTTCCAGCTTTATCTACTTTGGGATCAACCATTCAATCCAAGCTTAATAAAGTAATTAGGTCAGTGTGAGGCAGTTTCCCAAGGGCAGAGCCTTTTAGAATTTTTTGTTCTTTCTTAAATGCAGAGATGTTATCCAGTATAGCATGGTTCCTACAAATATTGTTATGTAATGTACATTTAATTTGTGTATATAATGCAGCACTGCAGCCAGTCATGATTATTCAAACTAAACCTGGCAACATTTCAATGTCAATTTCTCTTTCCCATTTTTCTTTTTTGTCTTATTTTTCAAGACCCAAAGAACTTATTTTTCTTGAAAATATTCTTTTTCTCTGTTGCTACCAGCAATCGATGGAATTTTTCTCAACCCTGAGGAAACTGTATTTGAGCTCAATTAAGTGCTTTGTCACTGTCTAAATGAGTACCTTGTGGCAGCAAGTGACCATCATCTCTACACCACAATGTGCACAAAGTTGTATCTGTATGGGATATGACAAAGAGGTCCATATTTAACTCACAATGCCTTTAATATATTTTCCTGTTATTAAATTATATGCATGTCCCGTGACATTCTCTACACTGCATTTTTGTTGTAACTGTACTTTTGTTTTGTTGATATGAGTAACAGTCAACTACTGTCTCTGTATTATTTTATGTACAAACGTGTCCTGCATCAGTTTAGCTATAAAGATTAATTGCTGGAAAGCCATAAAATACTTCTGTGCTAGCTAATCAGTTTAAGTAGCAATAATCTCTCTGAAACTAGAAATTCATTAATTAATCATCCCAACCGTAAATACAGTCTAGGCAGAAAAATCAATAAAAACCCCAACCACTCTTTTAAGGTCAGATGTTATCAGCCAAAACTCTACTGTTTTACTTATGCAAGACTGCACATCTAGTTAGAGATAAGGCAACCACTGCTAAAAAAACTCTGCGTATGTGATTAAGAATTTTCATAAAGACCTGGGAAAAAAAAGCCTTTTCAATTTTACTAATCTTGCTTTTTACCTCATCCTTCTCACACTATTGCCGTTGCATTTTAAGCAGACCACCAGTAACAGAGAATTGAGTAGGATTTTCACTTAGCATAAGGAAAAAGGGCAGTTTTGATCAGTAGTGAATTCGTAGTCTTAATAGTTACTATTCTTTGGAAGGACTTGGGAGATTTTCCTATGTATGCATATAAATTCTACTTGGTGAAAAGTTTTACATATGTTCTGAAAATTCATGAATTATTGATCAATAAATTATTAACAGTTTTTCATAAGAAAGGATGGGGTGGGAACACTCAGAGATAATTGATGTAAAACCAGCTAAACCCCATTATTTTTCACACATATGATTACAGTGTGGTACTCAGTAAGACAAGATGCACTGTGTACTGAATCCTAAATTGCTACCAGATTTAGCTAAATCATAAAGATTTATCTTACAGAAGAATTTTGAAAGAGAAATCTGTCAAGGACTACTAAGCATATTAAGTGTCTCAAAGACAGACATTTTGCAGATACCTGAGACATATACTCTTACAGTTTTCATGCATCCTTTTCATAAATATCAGCTTCAGACCTTGACAGAGGCAAGCTCTTCAGCTGTTAGTCTTTCTTTAACATGAGTGTTTCTTATCTCCTGCCCTAGCTTTTGCATTGTGTCACTCGCTCGTCCATACTTCTGTCAGCAGATGGCATTAGTCAACATGACCCATGAATATAAACCAAACAAAAGGGGGTTGATTGTTTCAGAAAAGGAAGTCTTCATCAGAGTACAATAACGAAGTGATCTGATCTATTTTCATTTTGGAAATTCCAGCCTGAAAGTTAGGAAAAAGAGAATGAAATGGTTCTGAAATATGTGTCCTAATTCATTACATAAGGTAAAGGAGGAAACTAATTTTCCAGGAGAAAAATGTGAATTGAAGTGCATTATTTAACTCAAATATTTCCTAAAAAGTAAATGTAACAAAACCTTTCCAAATTCCATCTCTCAGGTCTGTAATAAAAGATTCTTCTGGTGAAATTATTATGTACTACCAAATAAAATAGTTTATTCCATTAAAAAGGTAATGTTAAAGAATCCAGTTCAGCAAACTAATGAGTAGCTTTGCCAACCCTACACATTTTACAAATGTCTTTCTCTTTGAATACACCAGATGAAATGTATTTGACTACTTCTGATAATGATGTGCGTAGATTTCATTCCTTCTTCAAAAATTCAAAAATCGTTCTAGTTATCAATGAGGAATTACCATGCAAAGTGGGAGAAAATCTTTTGGAGGCTTTTGGGTTTTTTCAGCAATACTGAAAGTGATTTTAAGAATATGTTAATTCCCAGAAAACAGACCACAGCAATGCCCAGAAACACAATGGCAGCTGAGCTGCTTGAAAGAGCATTCAAAGCAGGGCTAAACCTGTGTGGCTCACCTCTGCCTAACCTGGGGAAAACAACTTAGGGACTTTGAAAGAGAGACAAGGAAAACTTAAAACCAACCAAAACCATGCTTGTATAGGTTACTCACCAAGTGAAGTCATCGCTCTGCTTGTGAATCTTTCCCAGACATTCTGATCTCTTCCGAAATGTCAGGAGCCTTCTCAGCAAAGGTGCAAGTCACCTGCAAATTTACAGGCTTTCATAAACTGCTTTTTTTTGAGCACAATATTTTCATAATAGATTTGTTTTCAATCTGTGTTTCACCTTTAGCATTGCCTGCTAGGGATATTTGCAGTTGACATCATGTTGAACACCGTCAGTGATTAAACCATTTCAGACACCTGACAGGTACTACTCCTCATACTCTCCCTTTTCCTCCCCCTGCCTTTTGATAGCTTTCATCCTTCTCCCTTTAACTATGAGCAGAAGAAAACTTCTCAGTTTGCTGAAACACACCTAAGCTGCACACTTAAAATGAGACAATGCAGGTGATGAAAATACTAATTTTTGTGTAACCATCCAGTGTAGAAAAACTGCAGAGCAATCTCTTTGGAAAAATACACCACTAAGAATTGATAAACCTGTCTCATGGTCCGCTGAAAGAGGATTCTTTCATTGTGACTATTTTTCCAAGCAGCATTCTTTTCCTCATAAAAAGACCTCATTGAAAATTTAATAGAAAACCTTCAAAAGAATTTACTTATTTATATGGTATTTCAAATGTTTTCAGAGAATGAGCATGTTCAACAGCATAATGCCTAGAAGTATTATTTTAAAAATTATGGGGAAAAACTTTATGTGACAAATCATTAATATGCATTCATGTTTAAAAGCAGAAAAATTCTCATAAGTTATCTTTACTTCAAGCTGGAGTTTTGCAATTACAGATGTTATGCTATTCAGAATGCAATTTACTTTGTTGTTAAAATCTGCTTTGCAGAACTGAATGCATTTAAGACTGCAGCTGGGCAGGATGATTTCAGTGTTCATTTCAACTTTATAAAAATTTTGTAAATTGCATCCTTACTTCAGGAATTTCTTTCTGAAAAGCATTTTTCATTGACTTTGTGTCTAACAATGAAACATAACTTTTGCTAGATTAATATAATGAAAAGAATTGCTGCTCTATTTTTACTTTTCTTGAAAAAAGAGAAATTTATTTAGATGATAATTTTATGTATGTTTTGCTAAAATTGGAAACACATTGAAAGCTTTTATTGCTCCTACTTCTGTGCAGTTTAAGGGAAATGATTTTATAGAAATCTTCCCCATCAAGAAATAACCAAGAAAATTAATTCCATTCAAACATCTGCAGCATTTCTGTGTATTCCTAATTTGGCAGTTCTTGCAGGGGTGATTTTCACAATGTGCTTAGCACCACCCTCAGGAAATCTTTAAGATGTTTCACATAAAACTGGAGAAATACCATATCACTACTTTCTAAGATATTTGCTTATTTCTTTCAGGAAAAGCTAATTATATGTGACATATGAACAAGCATGAGAACTCATGCATATTCCAAGTTAAAATAAACCTATAGCCTAAAAAAAATATTTCCATAATGGGTAAGATGAACAGCAGGTGAGAAAAAGATGTATGGGGGAGAATCACAGATTATAGCTACCCATAGCTAATTGCTGCTTAGATGAAACATGTGCATCTGTTTTCAGCAATTAGTGTGGAAATCAATAGAAAACATATATATTTAATTAGACATATGGTTCATTTTACTATAATTGGAACCCCATGTCACTTCTGGCTCTCCATATGCAGTATGGTCTAAAATGTTTTCTAGGGTGTGTTTGCATCATATGGAAGGTGAAGTGGAGACACAAGCTGATACTCAGATCTCATTGTCTCATGGTGCTGTTAAATGTAGGCATTTATGGTGATTTAACCAGACCAGAAAACAATAAAACTTTGATTTTGAATGTCATTTAACCCTTTCCCTGATGTCTAACCACATTGCATGTCTTGTAATAATCACAACTGTTAATACCACATCTGTTCACCAGTATTTGAGCTTACCAGTATTTTGAATTAAGCCATTTCCCAAATCTCTAAAAATTGAAGCAACTTTTATTTTTATACCTTCTGAGAAACAGATACATTCAGAATAAGGAAGAATGGTTATGAAATAATGAAATTTTACTCACTGAATATCTCTTAATCAGTGATTTCAGTCAAATCACAAAAATTATCAAGCAAATTCTGAATTGACAAACCCACCGCAGCTCCCCAAATGTGTTGATTTATATAATATTTGGTTACTCTATGTCAGTCTCATATATATTAAACTGTAAACGAGGGGAAGCTTCCTCTGCAGATACAAACAGCAATAGAATGCAGGAGGGAATTAGTAAAGCTTGTTCTCAATGCCCATACTGTCTGTATATGTGTGCTATCATAAGATGTGTTCATAAACATTTTAGATGTTTAGCTCCAGTGTCTATCCTAGACTATTTTATATGCTCATTTAAATACTCCAATATTGCTTAGCAGATTATTTTATTAATTTAGCAGATATAAAATTAATTATATCGAAACAATATAGTGAAAATCACAGCTTTAGTATAGTTCTTGCTCAAAATACCTCACATTGTAAACATCTGCCTGGCCCAGGCTAATGGATCTATTTTAAGCAGAACTAGTTAACAGACAGAGCAAGAAAGCTCTGTTAGAGAGGGTAAGGGAAATGGCAGATGGAAAGCTGCATCAACAGTAGTTGACTTTCATGTTAAAGATTCTGTGTTAGGTCTAATAAAGGATGCAGACACCAAAAAATGTGGCAGTGAAAGTACTCTTTGAAAGACAAATGGGTATGCATGACCTGTGAAATGACCCCATAGCTAAAGCATACAAACAGAAACTAAGAGCTGAAGTAAATTAGATCTTTCATCTGGATGAGAGATTTCAAAACCACATATCAGGAGAGCAACTTTGCAACCAGATATGGGATATTCCGGGTGAGGGAACTTCCTGGTTTTACGCTCTGGTAATATCAGGAAAGGATTGATGTTTAATATGGAGAGAAGAACAGAAAAAGCATTAAAGTACTGCATCTTAACTTTGAATCCCATCTATCTGCATTTTCTAAGGTGAGATATTCAATGTGCATAAACCACCTTTGTTTCCAAGATTATGTTTCAGGAATGAGTATCTTTGAACCAAATATTATGAACACTGGAGTCAAAACTGAGTATTTCCTCCCAATGCCCTTCACTAGAATATTTGACCATATACACTGAAAATGTTACTTTTCAGTCTAGCATGAGTATAAACAAACGATGATTTCACTTTTCCCTAATGTATTTGCTTAAAAACTTCTGCAGTTGTTATGCAGGCTTTTTATGAGAGGTAGAAAATACAGATTTAGCATGCCTCAAGCTGAGGAAAAATTTAATCCTTTCCTTCCATTTCTTAGGGAACATTCTAAGCTAGTATTAGGCAACATCACCACAATCTTTTCTGAAGTCTGGTCTTGACAGAGGAGGTCTGGGAAATTATTACTCTCAGGAGCCTTAAATTAAAAAATCTCTCTAATTAATTTGGGGAGAAATTAGACAAAGCACTCTTCAAAACAGAGCAAGGTTGGGTTTCAGGTTCCTGAAGAATGTAAAAATTAGAGTAAAGGATTCATGGATTTAGAGAAAGTTTATCAGGAAGTTTCTAGGTTGCAATCTTGGGTACAGATCCTGAAACTCTGTCCATATCTCCTTTAAAAATTTAAGTCCTTTTCTTCTTATACACATCCCTCTTTAACTACACAAGCTCCCTCTTCCCTGTCTTTATTCACTCCTTATTGTTAGAGACATCCATCGACCCAAGAAGACTTTCATCTTAAGGCAATAGCTGCATAAACACATATTTCCAGCAAACAAATCAGTTGCATTTATTTATTTTGTCAGAAAGTTGTTCTTTATCTTAATTATATAAATGGGCTCAGAACAGAACAGTAAGAGAAAAAGTGTTAGAAAAGCCAAGGAACATAATGTAGTTTCTTTCTCATGCATTGCTTCAAAGATACACTTTGTCCTGCTTAATACTTTTTCCTTCTTGACCCTTAGAAGTGAAACTGTCCAGAACAAAAGTATTACTCTTGGACTGATGCCTATGAATATTGTCAGTAATTGCAGGAATTAATGGGAATTTCTAAGTGTAATTGTGATTGAATAAATTGACATCATTATCTTTGTTTTACAACGGGAAATTTCTTTCATCGGTATCTGAGTTCTTGCTTGCCTCATGCTGCTGCCTTGGATATTGGTGCTGGACAGAGGCCTGGGCATGGAGTGCACTGAAGGCCAAAATACAAAGAAAAACAAAAGAAGCAAAAAACCATCCCTGATCCCTCTAGAAATCCATTGAAATTGAAACAGATTATGAAGTTTTGTTTTTGCAGAGTTGACAGAAGTGCAGCTGGTTCAGCCAGGGAACAGAGGGAGCTGTGCTGAACTCCAGTGTGACGTCTCGTCTGTAAGAGAAGGAAGGGGACAACTTGCATGACAGTAGCAGTCCACTTTGTGAGAGGTACTAACAGTTGATTTCATCCTTCCCAATTTTGCTCAAAATGGTTGCATAACTCAGGATAGTATCAGATATTTTGGCTGACAAGGCCAGGTTTATTGTAAGGGACACTTGAGACACCTTTGCACCAAGAGCATGTCCCTACTCAGGATTTGCTGGGCTTCCCAGCTGCATCTTGGCTGCACAACAGAATGTGTCCCACAAATGGTAGATGTAATAAAAAAGCATAATCAGGCCAATATAAATGAGCAAGAGTGTTTTTCCCAGCTCTCAGGAGGTGACTAGCTCAGTGGTGTTGATGAAAGTACTGCACTACATTGGAGGTTGTTACAACAGCAAGCCCTGTGGCAAGGCAGAAGGGAAGTTTCTGTGTGAGCAACACTGCCGGTGTCTCCCTGTACCTGCCATGAGCCCGGGCCCTCTAACCAGGACTTAAGCACTTAAGACTGATTCAACACTGTGGGAAACACAAAAGGTGGAAAAGATTTCAGATGCGAGAAATAAAAGCAGGTTTCAGAAAATGAAGCAAAAGGACTTAAGGTTCAGCTTTGCCTGTGAAAAGATAGAGGAAGATACAGCTATACAGCAATCAAGGACATTAAAATCAATGGTTAGAGTTTCTAGGCTTGGCCTAGATAGACTTTGAAGTTGCAAAAAATATGCTTAGCAAGATAGATAAGTTTAAGCCTTATAATAGAATATTGTGTATTGTTAAGGCATAACAAGCCAGCATTGTGTTCAACAGTTGTATGTGCACTATTATGGATTGGGTAAGACAGCTGTCTGTAACTTTTAGAAGCATGCTGATTGGCTGAGAAGCTTTTAAGACTGCTCCGTAACCATGATGTTTTTGGATGATCTTGGCAACGTGAGCTCTGTACCATCTGTGTCTCAACTCGGTATGTGAGACTGATAACGGAATAAAATAATAAAAGGCTCCTGGAGCGCCTGTCCAGGCTCTCCATCCTGTTGCCGAAAACGCCGACATAACACCTTCTGCAGGTTACCACTCACACAGAGGTTATGCCTCTGTTCAGGCTAAAGTGATTAGGTTTTACCCCAGACTCTGCCATGGAGTAGGTGTTGGCAAATAACTGACTTTTTGTGTCTAGCCCCACTCTTAAGAATCAAAGAGACAATAACTCTAAATAAAAGGTTGTAACACAGTCTTGTGATTTTTCACATTTTATGTGTGAATTATAAACTTTATAAGGAGTGATGAGTTTATCATCTTCTTTAAACTGATTTTAAAGTTCTTTTGTCATCAGGAGGGTAGGTCAAGGCCAGGTAAATGTTTATGGACATAACTGCATTGCCTAGGGAGCAGAGATCGGTGGTAGGAAATGCAAAACCCCTGCTGCCAGCTCAGTGGAAAGCCCACTGCTTGCAGTCATCTCACTAGCAACTTCTGTAAAGACTCAGCTGCTCCAGGGAAATGGGAAAATGTCATCTCCTCCCAGCCCACAGTTATTTAAATGCTCCAGTGTCAACCAATATTATACTGCTTTTATGCTTTCTTCATTAGATCTGCCTTTATGAGAAAGCCACCCTTGAAGTCACTTGACCTCTTGGTGCCTCAGTCAGCACAGATGGAACATTGAATAAAACCAGGATGTTGCTAGAAATCATATGACTCATTTGGACCAGGGAGGGAGGGCATTTTTGGGAATTGTTTTTTTTTCTCCTTGAATAAATAAGTTTGACTAATCTAATTAGATGCAAAGGTACACAGATTCTGTTTCGCAATAATGTGTTTTCACAGTCCAGCAGACATCTTTAAAAGGTCAACAGTTGTATGAGAAAAAACAGCATACATTTTGATTTGAAGCAATGGCCTTACTTCTATTCAGATCACTGGATCACAGGACCACGACATGGAAAGTATTGGCATATAGATGATATGTGCTTTACGTGTCAAGACTTTAATTTATGTTATAAGTCTATTTAGAACTATAACTGAATTCTTGTTACATGTAAAACAATTCAATAAATGGAAAATAAAATTTTTTTCTCAGAATCAAGATACCACAACCTACAGTGATGACTTTTTTGCTATCATGATCCAGCAGCCTCCCCAAAGAGCTGCCAGCAATTGCCTGGAGGTCATGAGCTTGTTTCCTTCCCTTTTTTTCTGGCCTTCTGCCAAAGCAGACTTGTTCAGACATCAAAACCAGCTCTACTTGCTGCTTCAGTATACCAACAATATCTAATGATCCTGCTCTGCCAAATCATGGAGTGGATTTACTAAATTACCATTGGAAGTAGGACTAAAGATACCATGTTGTAATGAAATTCATTCAAATCAAAATCCCTGGCAACCCAGGTGGAAGCAGTAAAGCTTGAAACCTCAAACCTGAAAAATGCACACATTATCTATTAATCCACCAGATGGACAGATTATAACTATTTTTCTCTCGTCTTTTTTTTGATTTAAATCACTTAGACATTCCATTATAAAGTACCTTACTGCAAAGAAGAGGTATTCAAATATTCAATGTATGTGAAGCTGTCAAATAGTGAGCAATTCCAGGAGTCTGACTCTTGTATTTAGATGTTTGCAATGCAGACTGAGAAATTTTGGAATGAGTATAGCAGGAATTCTAGTACAATCTCAATTTTATGTATCTGGACACATAATATCTCTGCTTGCAAGCAAAGAGCAAAGTGGTTTTGATTGGAATGCAGCATCCTACCATTCCTCATTATTGTGGCACACTGCTAAGCAGTGCATAGTCAGAAGATTCCCTTTCATGGTGCCACAAGCTCCTTCTTTAACTTTGGCAAAGGGACCCTTCACCTCATCACTCCTGATATTTTCATTTAGCTTTCACATTTGATTTCAAGATCAGCAAAGGTTGCGTTTAAACCATGACATTTTTACAGCTTCACATGACTTTTGGGACCACCAATGCATTATGAAAGGTTTGTGAGCTTTAACGGGTCAGTCTGTTAACTGACCAAGTTGCACTAGTGTCTGAACAGGAAAAGATTGAATCAGGATGATCTCAGGATACCAAAATGTCTCTGATGCAGGGGCCCTCTTAAAATCCTGACATCCATTTATTGGGAGAAATAAACACTGTAATAATGGTAGTAAAATAAATGTCTGCACACACAGTATGAGAAAATGACATATACTATATGACTTGAAAGTTCATAAAAGCAGCACAGACGAAGCAGATGCATTAGTAGATCAGAAAAAAGGGCAACAGTCAGTTCCAGAGGACAGGATACACAGGCAGTTTAAAGACATGGCTGGAAGCCCAAATTCTAAGAGAAAGCCTTTGTAGAAAGGGTGACATTAGTTAGCATGGCTATTAAGTAGGAGCTGTGTTCAGTCTTAGAGTCTACTGGTTTCTGCTCACAGAAGGTGTTGATAGTGTCACTGAGAAGGGACCAGCCCACTAAGAGGGACAAAGAACAGGCTGCAGCTGGTGCACACTCCAAGTTCACACCACAAGTTCAGGAGTCCTGGGAAGCATTTTAATGTCTCCAAACCCCTTCAGGGAAGGTGTAACTCAAGATGTATCTGTGCCTAAGCACAACAATAGTCTCTGTCTTAACATGACAGATACTCTTTAACTTAAACATACTCACAGCACAAACTGTATGGATAAGGCTGCTTGTTATTTACAGTGTATTTCTCTGAATCCCACCTTCTCTCAGGTAGTGATGTGTCCTGTTAAGTACCCTATACATAAGACAAATAAAGTTATATTGACCACGATCACATGTTTGTTTCATAACCCCTTGCCTATTGTGAAGTGCTGGTAGAACTGTGTAATCCAGAGACCTCCCTCTTGACCTACTTCAGTGATAACTGCTTTTTGTTCCATCCTTTGATAAACATTATTTCACATCTGGAAGACAGTCCCAGATACTTTAATATCTGTAACAGATGTTTTGTATATAATTTAAAAATAGTTCTTAAGTGAAAGTTTAAAGAGCTGCTGCATATTACTTTTATTATTGTTCTTATTTAAAACAAATAACTTGTAAGTTAGCTTCCTCCACCATTACAGCAATAGAAAAGTAAAATGAAATTCATTTAAGTATGATAGAGTTTACCAGACAGCAAAAGTAATTTTAATGAATTTTTTTGAATAGCGCTATTATTAACCATCAATGCAAAATCCTGCTGCAGAGCTGCACCCCACACACGTATTAGAAGGCATTATCTCATACCCAATCTCCTTGTAAGTTATAAAAAGCATTTTTACTCCTCACAATCTGTAGCTAATCAAAAGTTATTGTTTATTTACAAATTTCAGAAGTGGCTTAAACTTTGATGTTAATGCTGGTACAGGGGTATTTTGTGTGCAGATGTGAACTCCCTAGGCATAAAACTTCCAGTAGGTTTCACTGTCCATTCTCTTTCATTGATATTGTCTCTCACTAACTTTTAAACCTCTGTTTTTGTGATTTCGCTCCAATTCCTATCCAGGTATAACAGAAATGCAGCAGATGATGCCAGTAGGCCTTTCTGTTTGAAATCTCAAAGATGGGGTAAGGGTGGGAACAGCAGTATTATGGCAGACCTATTTTTCTCTCCACAACCCCCAGCTGAATCACACTAACCAGTGGCTCTGTTGCTTCTGCCTTGGCTTTTAAAAAGATTTTCAATCCTCAGGGTGCTCTAAATGACAGACATTTTGAGTGAATTCTTGAGGAAACTCATTCCCACCCAATAGCGTAAGAGTTAAGAAAAAATCCTCTCTCCATGTTAGAAGTGGCTGAACTTTGTTACCTAAACGCCAAATAGGTTTTTTCCCTTTATCTGCATCTCTGTCTCCACCCAAACGTATGTCTGCAGAAACTTCTGGTTTGTAAAGTTGCTGGACTGTTCACTGAGTTAGCCACAGTGATTCTGAACTTTATTGCTAACGGGACTGAAGTATTCACAATCCAAATATCCACTTCCTCAAAATGAATAAGAAGAAAAGAAAAAAAAAGAAATCTTAATTTTGCCACAATAACAGTATGAATATATACTGGGAAGTTTATTACGCTATAAATCGCTGTTATAAAGGAGTTTTCTTTGGAACAGTTATAAAATTAATGAAAAAAAGATAAACAGAGTGATTCATATGTTCATGTGAACTCTGCTAAGCTACTTATGAAGTGAATGAGGATTAGTGGTTTGTAAGAAGTCTCTGCTTTCTTAGCTATGAAATTTTGGTGCTTGATGGAAGAGTCTGATTGAAAATAATGACCTCATCCACTGATTTACAATTGACCATTCTGTTACTAGGGGTATAAAGAGGCTTTCTGCTAATTATAGATTATTTGGGCTCATTAGGTAGAGACTGACATTTCTCATAAAATAAGAGGGTATGCTGGAGACATGTATGTCTTAGCTATGGTCTGGAATTCCGGTATCATTTGAGGACTGCAATTTTGAAAAATAACTGAAGACCTCACAGGCTGCAAAGAGGAGGAAGCAGACAGTATAAAGGCTGGGCACCGTGCCACTGTAAATACAGAAGTGTTTGTCATCCATCACACCACTGGTCTGGGCAGTACCCAGAGATATGCCTACAGGCCAGACTCAAAATCCGGTTTCGTGGTTCTCAAAAACAATTAACTGAAACAGATATTTGTTTAAAGCTTTATTGCTTATGGATCTTATATGAAGTATGTCCATAGATGACCAAATCACATGTACTGACTCATATTCATGTAAACCTAAGGAAATTACAGTGTAGAAAATGTTCAGATTAGGAGCTGTAGCGTTGAAAAATGTTTCTTCCTACATGTGGGAAGACAGAAAGAGTTAAAAAAGCAGAATTTGATCCTGAAATATCACAAAGATCCTTCTATAACCTATTATCGAAATGGCATGAGCTTTTTTAAAATATTCTGCCTTCATAGGCTTTTTGACACACTTCCAAAAGTTCTGCAAACCCAGTGAAGTCAATGAAGTTTCTCAGTTATAACTGAGATTGAAAATATATCTTATTGAACTTTGTCATGATTTCTCTTTTGAGAGAAAACATAGACAACCATGATTATGAAAAATTCCTGTCAAACCATTTGTATATTCAAATGTTTTTGTAATATTTGCAAACAACTCTGTGAAGTTTTGGGCCTCACTTTCTTCTGATGTTGAGGACTGGTGCGTACATAAGGTACAAATGTATTTCTTCTTGCTTGCTTCTGAGTAAAACAATGATTAACCATAAATTCCTTTTCCTAACTGTGTAGAAAGAATATCTTGGCAGATTTCCCACCTTCAAGCATTTGTATGTCTCAGTGGAGGCATGTGGTCTGAGAGCACCTTTTAATACTAATATAAGCCTTGCCATAGCGACATGAGTGTTGCCACAAAAAGGTCACTGAAATCACTTAGAAAAATAATTTGAATTACTGTGGGGAAAATTACAGATTAAGACCAGCTTCCCAAGACTGTTGTAACACACTATTGTTGCAGTATCACACTCTGGCTCAGTTTTGCATTCTCTGTCCATTTGCAAGGAAACATGGCTAGATTTTTCATTAGGTATAAATAGCAAGAAGTAAGAATACATGGGACTCCAGCTTTAATGGTCAGTAATTTGCAGCATTTACAAGTGATTTATACTGAGCACAGATAGTCAACAAGGTTTGTAGGCCCAGACCCGCAGAAGATGTTCTTTCCCTTCATGGCAGAGCTCAGGAAAATGTCTGTAAGGGTGGTAAACCTCCTCCAAGTGTTCAGGGCTTTGGTGAAGGAAGGGATGAAAGAACTCAGCCCTCAGAGTGACATCAGTCAGATGCAGAAACCGACTGGTTGCAATTGTCAGTGCTTTAGGCTGATCCATCTGATACACTGTAGGACACAGAAGGCAGAATTCTTAATAAATGGAAACCAAATTGTGCGCCAACAAATCTACCAGTGCAGAGCTGAGATTTGAGGCAGGCAACAGACCTTAAAACTTCTAAGTGTTCCTGACTTCCTCCTCACAGGAAAACAGGGAACTCGTCTTCTCCTATGTGAGTCTGGCCATTGTTTCCATTACAAGAGCATTAATTATAGTAAAAAAGGATAGGAGAGGTACATAATGAACAGTTAACATATTTCTTCTAATCTTTCCCTTCATTTACTGTCTGTTCCGTAAATCACTGGCACAAGATTTTCCCCAGGAAAAGTTGAGTTAATAAGCAAACCCCTTAACCTGAAGAAAATAACACTGAAATCTTCCAAACCCATCCTAATAAACTCCTACACAATTCTGTGGTTCCTGAGTTCAGGCCAGAAGACAGACAGAAATATAATGAGGAATCATCTCTGGGTAGGCCCCACTGTCGTCCCTTCTTCAGACTACACTGTGACTCCACAAGCTAAAGTAATTTGCAAAGGAACATTCACTATGCTTTTGTCTTAAGTTTGATCATGTATTAAAAACAGGATCAGAGGAGATATAAAAACCCCCAATATCACTCCAGCTGTACTCTTGAGTTCTACTACTCTGAGGAAAAAAGTCATTTCATGCTTTTTTTGAGAGAACTCTAAAGTAGAATGAACAAACTTCTGTTTTTAAATGAGATGTACCATACAACTCAGCTAATCTTTTTTTTAAGCTTTGTAAACACAAATATCTTCCTTAAGAGATTTCTGAAAAAATTCTAGGCTTTTCAGAGCCTCTCTACTTTGAGTTGGTGCTTAAAGATGTAAAATCTTTTTGCCTTTTGAAGTCATCATTTGTCAAGGAAAGGACTAAGGAAAATTTATAGACTGTATCTGGTACTTTGGGCAAACATGAAAATATACATCAGAAAAGAAAAAAAAAAGAAACCTTACAGTTTACTTTTATCATGCGCTCAAGAATCACCAAAAATATTTCACAAGAATCAAATAGCTGGAATAGGTGTGGCTGATGTGAAGCAGCCTGAAAGGACAAGAAAATTCATCTGTTCTTGGACCTTAAACTGCTGCCTGATAAGTATTTCTCATGATGATGACAATTTCTTTGCTGAAGCTGAGAGACGGTGGCATGAGTGGCAGTTATGAGATGATACCATGTACAGAGAGTAAGTTTAGATTAGTTATTAGGAAAAAATTCTTCACTGTGACTGTGGTGAGGCATGTGAACAGGTTGCCCAGAGAAGTTATGGATGCCTTATTCCTGGAAGTGTTCAAGGCTAGGTTGGATGGGTTTTGACCAACCTGCTCTGGTTGAAAGTGTCTGCTCACAGCGGAGGGGTCGAACTAGATGATTTTCAAGGTTCCCTTCCAAATCAAACAATTCTACGATTCTGTGATACAGAGAATCTGTCCCCATTGCTGTTGTCAGCACCATGGAAGAGCCAATTGTAACAGCATTTTTATCCAAGGGAATATGTGGAGACCCCCCCCTTTGAGGGACCTTGGTGTTGAAAATTGTCTGAAAATGACCCTCAAATAACTAAAAGAAGGCGTCATCCTGAATCTGCTATATTGCATAATCAAAGAATCAAGGAATAAATTAGGTTGGAAAAGACCTCTAAGATCATTGAGCCCAATCTATGACTGAACATCCCCATGTCCACTAGACCATGGCCCTAAGTGCCACATCCAGTCTTTGCTTAAACACCTCTACGGATGGTGACTCCACCACCTCCCTTGGCAGCCGATTCCAGTGTCCAATCACTCTTTCTGTGAAGAAATTCTTTCTAATATCCAACCACAACTTCCTCTGGTGCAACTTAAGGCTACGTCCTCTCATCCTGTTGCTGGTTACCTGAGAGAATAGGTCAACCCTCAGCTGGCTACACCCTCTTTTCAGGCAGTTGTAGAGAGTGGTAAGGTAACTCCTGAGCCTCCTTTTCTCCCAGCTAAACAACCCCAATTCCCTCAGCTGCTCATCATCAGACTTGTGCTCCAGACCCCTCCCCAGCTTCACTGTCCTTGTCTGGACATGCTCCAACGCCTCAATGTCCTTCCTGAGTTGAGAGGCCCAGAACTGGACACAGCACTTGAGGTGTGCCCTCACCAGCGCTGAGTACAGGGGAAGAATGGCTTTCCCAGTCCTGCTGGCCACACTATTCCTGATACAAGTCAGAATGAGATTGGCCTTCTTGGCCACCTGGGTACATGCTGGCTCCTGTTCAGCTGCTCTCTGCCAGCATCCCCAGGTCCTTCTCCACTGAGACACTTTCCTGTTGGGCTGCATGGGGTTATTCTGTCTCAAAGTTTTGCCCTGAAAAGCAAGGAAGCTAGAAAATTACTGTGCTGTGATGAAGTTATTAAGGACGCCAAATGAATCATGCAAAAGAATAATTTAAAACACACACGTCCCCACCACATATATATGGCAATAGGGATTTTACCTAACTAGCTTAATTGCTTCCAAGACCTGCTGACTTGTCAAGTGTACAGGATGGCAATGAAACAGCTCTGCTGAAGTCCAGATCATCCAATATCCTGCCAATTGACACTTAGAGGCACAGAGCCACCTGTGTGCTCCTGCTTCTACTGAGCTGGGAAATATACAGAAGTATCCCACATAGGACGTGTAGTCTTGAGGAGTACAGAAGAAAACAAGGGGAAAAAATCAACTATGTCTTGACAAGTATTTAAACAGTTTAGAGTAAAAATGCTGGGGACCACACATTCAACACACAGAAGAAACTAATTTTTATAAACCTGCTTACCATCCATGCTGAGCATAGGACAGGGCAAGGGTGATCTGGGGTCCTGTCTTAATGCATATGCACAAAAAAGCTGGATTGTTGTCACAAAGATAGCCCCTAAATCTGTTTCCTAAACTTCTGAATTATCTAGCTTTTAATATTGTGGTTTTTCAAGATAGGCTGTGTGTTTATAGTTTTACTGTAGAGCAGCCAAAGAATTCAAATGAGCAGATCCAGCCTTTCTATAAACCTGTTGAGAATTTTTCTCTTCTTTGAAATGCACAGGAGTCCTTGCCATAGTGTTTTTTGTTTCACAGTCAATTTCTCACTAGAAAACATGACTCTAAATCAAGATGTCTTTTTCTGCTACATATTCACGATAGGAAAGTTTGGAGAGATTGATTTAACTTACCTTCCTGTTCATTCACCTTATAGTCCTCCCTGACTTGCCTTTGATATTTAGTTTCCAGGGCCTAAGTTCTTGGATATTTCTGCCTAAACCTTAACATCATAAAATGAGTGTGTAACTCATGACTAAACTCTAGCATGTTACAGAAATATCTTGGTTCACCTTCCCTCTCAAACTGCTTTTAGGACTGTGGGTGATCCTCTTCAAACAAAGCACACTGATTCAAGTCCATGTCCTCCCCTGTCACTCACCACTGAGAAATCAATGTTGGGAGGGCTTAGGCAGGGTGGGATATCCAACTAGAGCTCCTTCCTCTGTCTGATCTGTGTATAGGATTTAAACCTAGGTCATCTAAACACTGCAAAGCAAAACTAGAGGTGTTCAGTTCTGACATCCTCTCAGTCTTTCTTGTCCTACGGTGCAAAAATACTTAAATATTCATCGAGCTTAGACAGAGTGTGAAAATTGGTATATTTAGATCACAATCTCTGCTCATATATCTACTAATGTTTGTGTCAAGTGGATCACCTTCAACAAACACAGACTTTGCTCAGCTTATTCTAAGTGTAAGGAAGCTCTCTTGGGAGGAAAGCAATTTTATTTCAAAGCTTTGCTCTAAATCAAATTTATGGGGACTTGCATTTCAGGATTCACTTCTTTGAGTTCAGCTAGGATAACAATCTTCCTCTTTTGGCTTTTTTTACCATCACTTTTGCATCTACCCTACTTCTGGAATTGATTTGTAGCTGTGAAGCGTATGTTAACAGAATCGTCTGCCCCTCTATTCAGAAATCTTTTTAAAAAAGAGCTAAACCCCACTCTTGCCTGAGAATTCCCTGTTGGCCAACTTAAGTTACCTCACATGCACCTGGCTGTTTTTTCTGAGCCCCCTGGCTTTGGATATTTAAATACCCTCTATCAGTTGTGTGGCACTAATTTGGCTGTTGAGAATTACCCATTTGTGCAACTAAGATCCATTTCCATAAGAGCTCAGGACAAACAGGAGGCAGTGTGATGGCTCTAGGGGCTCTTTGAAGGTTGTGGGGACAGCAAGGGTGACACTGCCTCCTTGGTGGAGAGCCTGGAGGCACTGCGAAAGTTCCAGTGGGCCCCAGGCCAGGGGGTGGGCTGTGCCCACCCCTCTCTGTGACGCCACCTGGGGCAGAACCCAGACCTGAAACTTCAGGCTATTGTGCAAAAGCCAAGGAGAAAACATATGGAAAGAATGAAACCAGGGAACCTTATAAAAAGACTGAATTTAGAAAGATGAAAAATACGGAGAACAACCTGAGAGGATTTGCCTGAAGCAAAGGGTACTGCCAGCCTTTTTCTGTGCAAATAGAAACCCTTGGCAAAGGTTTGAGGTATGAGGTAATTGTTAGCAATGTTATGGTTAACCAATATCAGATTGGTACACTTGCAACACTCTCATTTTAGAGTGGTGGATTTTAAGAAATTGAGTGAGACTTCCAGATTTTCTTGCACTTGAAAATAATTTGGGTTCCTCAGAACTGTTATTCACAGTTTCCTCCCCTTTTCTTGTCCCTTCACATTCCCACAACAAACTGTGGTCTCCTAAATCATTTTCCAAACGAAACCTTCAACTCAACCCAGGTAAACTCTGTCAGGATACTGTATCCCTGTTTCATTTGCTATTTCTCATTGCCTTTATTTGAAGAGTGATAGGAATGTGTCTCACGTGTCTCGCTCCAGGGGAGCTCCGCACCACAGTACAGCAGAAAGACAGTAGTATACCTGCCACCAGTGCAGTTAAGTTCTTCTCAAAACAGTTTGCTGACCCATCGTTTATGGCAGTGTGTCCTGCATCTTTTATGGTGAACCCTGGCAAAATAAGGACTGGCAAAGGTAGTGTGCTGTTCATGGCATATCTGCAAGCACAGCCATTGCCCGTGTCCACAAACATTTTGTTTTGTGTTCATATTGCAGATATGGGTGAGGTAGTGTCTTTCTTTAAATACAATTATTAGTCATCCTTCAAAACATAAAAATGTTTTAGGATGGAGTAAATTGTAAGCATGCAATTAACTGAATTATTTTTTGCAGCTGAGTTGCTGGTGGGATTTCGTCCGTGCTTATGCTGCACAGGCTTTCATTATTTTGCTTCCTGCTTTATGTTAGCTTTGTGATTTGTAAATATGTCACAAGGAAGACTGTTGCCAAGGGATACATCAAACAAACATTTTCTAATTAATAAATTAAAAATCAATAGCAGGTTACACCTAATCTTTCTGACAATCCAACTTGGAAATTTTAAAGTTGGTAAATGTACAACATCAATGAGGAAAGCTAACAATGATTCATTCTCCTTAAATAAATCCTGTTTCTCTTCCATAGGAAAATGTAAGAACTTTGCTTATATAGTAAGAACTAAGAGAAATTATTTATGAAAAAAAGATTAGTTTTTGATAAAGTACCACACACAAATTAAACAAATGAACTCATAAATGAACATATGTTAAAGAAAATGCAGATAAATCACACACCCCACCCCCGCTTCCCCAAACTATTAAAATTGAGATACTTTGTTCAGGCAAAAATATATTTCAGCCCTATTCTGTAACAGACCTGAAAAGAATTTATCTGGGTAGTGTCAACATTCAGCTTTCAGCTGTTGCACCTGAAATGCAGACAAAATATTTTGCTATTATCTGTACCTGTCTGAACTTGCTATACTTGCTACTCCAGGGCTGCTTTACACACTAGTATCTCTGATGCCTTTGCTTTGAAACAACGTTGTGGGAAATAAAGAGGTCTGTGGCACACCTACTTAATTTTTTTGTTATGCCTGCGTTATCAGAGCAGGAATTTACACATTGCAACCTCTCCTGTTCTATGTTAGTGTAGAGTGACTACAGAATTCTTTCTGGATTACTCTGCAATCTGCAAGAACAAGCAATTACAGTAGGTACAAATTATTACCCTTAGTACAAACACCCTTTACATATCATGTAAGCACAGAAGGCTTACATGGTAGCCATGCCCTGTAACTCAGTTATCTAAAACCCTGTTAAATGTTTTAAATACCCTTTCACAGAGTTCCCCATCAGTATAAAAAAAGTAAAAAATAGTGTCAGCAGATGATATGTCACAGCCATGTTTTTAGCACTGAAAAGAATGAAAGATAATGGTCAATGAGACCTAAAATAACTCTTCAATTAGAAGGACAGTGGACATCCTATTTATTCAATCTAACCAAAACAAAAAGGTTTGCTTCATTGAAATAATTAGAAACATCAGAAAAAACAAGCAAGTTGGTAATCTAAAATAAATGTAAGCCATATTTGATTCTCAGTTGGACAGTTCCAGGAGTGCATTTAATTCTTATGTAAATTATACTGGGACAATTCTTTTTTATACACTCTAGTGGTTTTTTTCAGCTTATTAAAACTAGGCTTTAATAATCACTTTCTGTGTTGACTATTTATTCTTGCTTTATAGCTAAATCCTTACTCATGATAGAACTTTACCATTTATGCTGTTGCCCCTTTGTTGAATTAGTATTAACTCATTACCTTAAAAATATTTCTCAGAGGGTGTTTGATTATTTATAGGCTATTCCACGATTTTTCTCAGCCACTGGGGAAAAAGAAATCATTCAGCAATCATATTTTTGTACATATACTGAGATAATTCTGATAAATTTAGCTTAATTTTCCATGTGTTTAAGACACAAAAGAGTAGTGTAACCACAGTGGACAGACATGGGGCATGCATGAGGGATCACAGACTTGTAAAATTACTTTTCAGTAGTCCTAGGAGTTGTCAGAGCCTCTTCTACAACACTTGTAACTCTTTAGAGCTGGAACTAAGTTACATCAGGATTTCTCCACACAGATGTACGTGCTCTGGGACTGGCAGAGGATTGGGCACAGGGAACTGAAAGGTGTTCAGACAGAGAAAAAAAGTGGGGACAGTTTTCACACTGTCAGCAGCTAGTGGAAAGCTTGCCTTTGCCCACGGAGTTCTGTGTCCCCTGTAAAGTGCAGGCATAATACTGAATATAATGAAAAAAATAGATATCTTTTCAATGGTATATGATGCATAAAACATCTATTCTTGAGCCTCCTTTGCAAAAAATCTGAAGCTCAGCATCTCATCTTCATCTCAGATGAGATAACATCTGTCCTTCATTATCTCCACATGCAGGATTCTCTCTGATGTGTTTGTGAATAGCTCTTTTTTTTTTCTCTGATAAACCTGACATTACAGGACTCTAACTTGCATTAGAAAACAAGGGTACTTTTTGTTGAATTACTAGTAGTGAGTCTTTCAGAGTTATGTGTTTAATGAAAGTTTCCATAGATGGTGGATTTTATTTGGATGGCATTACACTTCCATAAAAACAGTAGGTCTTTATTGTTTCCATATATACCTCTTATAGTTGGTTTTTGAGCTAGTCACAGGGAAAGCTGATGTCATGTAAAACTTCTGTGAAGGGACCTTTCCAAAATTTTTTGGATCATTATCACAGAAACAGAATCAAGAACAAAAGTTTCTGAGAGGCCAGAGGAATTCTTACCAACCCACCTTTCTCATACTGAGGTGCAAGGTTCAGCTTAGCTGTTCTTGGCCATCCTTACACTCACACCAACCACAGAAATACCAATGAGTGTGGTGTTTTCTTGCCATGATTAATTTTAGACCTAGGTTTTAATTTCACCTATAGTGTCTGCAGATCTCTACAAATAAAACTTCCAGTCACCCACATATAGTGAGTTCTAGGACAACGTGTAGCACTAGCATACCAGATACCTAAGTCCTATCAGCTTCCTATTCCCTATTCCAGGATGAGTTTTATCTGTAGTTTCAGTTGAGCACTAAGTGTGTAAGACCTCAAACTCCATGTATCTGGAGAAGATACCAAAGTGTTTTCCAAAGTTTCTGAAGACACTACAATAGCTCCATGAAATAATTTTGATGTTATTAGGCAAGGATAAAAATTGTCACAACAAGGTGAAATAAGTGACATGAATGAGGCAAGAAGAAATGCTAAGTATACCTTTTCCCTATCCTTGAGATGA
>NW_008237226.1:10358356-10378337 GCF_000691975.1 Corvus brachyrhynchos | reverse complement strand
AAGAGAATTTACCATTTAAGGTTATTTGTCATTGCTTTACATGAAACTACTAAACTTGGCAGGATCCATATTCTTTTCTAATATTATGAGGGATAAAATAAGCAGCCAGGGATCCCATAGACTGAGTAATGCTAAAAGAAGGTGTTTTATACTGTAAATCTGGCACCATCCACTTCTGTATCTGGATGCATCTGGTCTCAAGATGGCCTGGAGTGGAAGTGGACATCACGGTCATGTAAAAAATTCCTCTATCTCAGCTTGAGAACTTGGCTGCTCCCGAGCTGCAGGTGGTCCTCTGCTGGGGACACTGTCTCTTGCCAAGAGCCCTTAGCTGAGGTGGGAGAAAGGAAAGCTCCAGAGTTTCCTGTTTTTTTGAACTGAAGTGTCAATGACCATTATTTATTAACTGACAAAGGGGCCTTTTTCCCCTCTCTTTTAATTAGAATCTACAACAACTTGCTTTTCAAAGCTGAAAATACTTGAAATGATCCCAAGTAATATTCCAAAACCACTAGCCTAAAGCTGGCAGTTAGAAACCTAATGAAATCTGATCGACTGGCTGAGCCCTCCTTTTCCTACACACATACTCACATGCACACACACTCCCCTTGCCCCAAATACACAAAAAAAGACCCCAGACAAGGCGAGCGCATTCCCTTTTAACAGCCATCTAAATTTGTCACATTTAGTGGACATTTTGGGATCTATACATGAGAGATTACACTTACTGCTTTGAGAGGCAAAATCTCCTTCATGAAACCTCCCAGAGCAGAGTAAGAAAAGTACATTCATTTCACAGGCTATATTTAATTGCATTCCAGGCTCATCACAGGGCTTTATAATCCTCTTCTGTGTGGAATATCTTCATGGTTTGAACTCCTCTTTAGCAGGGTAGATTTAGCATTTGCTGTGGGAGGGGGGAAAATCTAAATGATGCTGTGCTGAGTTGCAGCAGCTGCTCCATCACAGGCTCTCTCCTTCCCCATTTAGCATGATCTTTATTCCAGCTCAGGCCTCTGCAGCACACACACACAAACACGCACACCGGCTCACAAGATGTGAGGGTTTTGTCTTTTAATGGCAGAGCTTGACAGGCAGCTTGCTGCTGAGGTTCAGCCAGATACAGCTGGTCAAAGCAGTGCTGCTCATTTACATCTGCCTCCCATGCACTGAATTCTGTCAGGGTTTATTTTTCATGGATGGACTTAATTGTGAGATGCTCAAAACCGAGAGAATATGGAAGATACAACATAAAACAAGCATCTGTTCTGTGACAAAACTCAAATGCTGACACAAAGAAGGGCTAAAGCTCAAGCAGTTTAAATGGCTGCATAGGTCTCATGTGTTTGAGTGCTCCAGGATTATTTAGTTTGTCTCATTCAGTCCTCCTCCTAGTAAGTTCTTCTGTCATAGCCTGCCCAAGGAAACAGCTGTTGTGCCTGTATTTGCAGTGTTTTGTATCTCAAGAGGTGCTTGAAGATTGTGATTGCACAGAAATAATTAAGACTATGTCACAGGTGTAAAAACAGCAACCAGTATAGAGATGGTGTATGACTGAAATGGTCTGAGGAAGGGGGACTTGGGATACGGAGTGGGCAGAAATTGGGGAGGTGGGAGATGCATCAGTAGTGCAGATGTGAAGTAGGAGCTTCTTAAATTTGGCTTGAAACATGCCCACATCACCTCGAGCCTATCTGGTATTGCGGGCCTATGCTTCTTTTGCAGAGGAATGCCTGTCTGCAACATGCTTATTTAAACTCATCAAACCATCTGTGTGTTGTCCACCTGTTCCTCTTCAGCAGCAGCAGGATCACTGTTAGCTGGTCACAGAGCCATCATGATATATTTGCCACCAAGTGGAAACTAATTTTTAAGACTTTTCTGAAGACATTATGGTGCCCAAAAGTTTTCACAGGGAAAATATTTCACCTCTCTGAAAACATGGAAAAAACCTCTTCTCTATAGATCTTCAGTCAATGACTGCCTCAAGGAAATGAAGGTTTGTAGGAATATAAAACTGGCATGTGGCGCTTTTCACGCAATATCGAGACTTTTTCAAAAGCACAGATATTTATGAGAAATCATGTTTCGTTTCCATTTGCACAAAGTTTTATCATGTGTTCTCATAGCTGTGTTTGATTACATATTTGGTGTCTCTTTCCATGAAAGCAAATCTCAAAAAAGAAACTTCTTTTGGATAACCCTACTTGGTATAATTGGGATATACTTTTTCCTATGCTAGCCTTTTTATAGGCACAGGAACATCAATGTTTTCAAAATATTCCCCACACATAATGCATATGCAAAGAGATACACTCAAATCTTACTGATTCAAGTGTGACTTCAGCATTGTAAGTTAAACACACACTGAAACTCTTTGCAAAATGGTGCCTCAAACACTTGTTGAAACCTCCCTCCTTCATACCAAAGGGTCATAATAATTTGGAGTTAGTGCTGCCACTCTGAGTACTCTGAGTACAACAAACTCTTCCTCGTTGTTGTCTGCTGCCCATCTGTTCATCTCCTCTCCCCATGAGAGCCTCTGGGCTTTCTGAAGTCTTATTTAGGTGGGATGCAGCAGAAATTCATCCCTGATCTATGAGAAAGGCTAAAATGTTGACACTTTTGAGTCAGGGGTTAGAAACTGTATCAAATGTGAGGAGGAACAAATTGCCGCAAATTGCAGAAAACTGCTAGCAATCCGTGGAAGGAGGCAGAACTCAAACAAGAAATCCCACAAATTTCAGGAACCTCAGAATTCTTCTTGGCCATGGTGCCTTTACAGTCTTTCTCTAAACTCATCCTATCAGTGGCAAGTTAGCTACCCTTTGCTCCTTTTGTGTGTATCATTCTTTGCCTTTATTTTTTTTACAATCCCTTTCCCATCCTCCTCCTTACCTCCAAAAATATATGAGTAGATAAACAAGCAGTGACTGTGACCTCTCCCTGACTTTGCTCTGCTTCCAATAGAAACATGGTGCAGGTTGATGCTTGAGCAGAATTCATGATCATTTTAATCCTTTTGAAACAAATGTTTCTATGTTTTTGTCATCTGGAGCCTTAGGATAAACTTAGGAATAAGAATATTCTGTCTATATTTGTTTGCATAATTTTCAAGATCTTTATTTGTTTTTTATTTGTATACAGTATGGTGTTGCTGCCTGCTCCGAGCTTCCCCTCCCCCTCCCCAAGCTGAACCCCTTTGTTCTAAGCGTGGGCAAAACCAAATGTAACTCAAACTCTTTAGCAGTGTCGACTTGGCCAGTCACCCTGGGTCCGCCCCCAGTCCGCCCCTTTCCCCTTCTCCAAATAAAAGAGAGGACCAAGGGGAGGCCCGCCCTCTTTGGCTTTGCAACTCTTTCTGCGAACATCTGTGTGCTTCTGTTTCTTTTGAAAGCTTCTAATTATTAAAATTAAGCAAGCTAAGAGCTATATTTCTCCCTCTTTGCTTCTGCTGGTGGCATTAGATTTGCAGCTACCATTTTGCCGCTTTTAGAGCTACTGAAATGCCAGATTGCCCGTGCTATCTGTCTAGGCTGCTCGAGGCTTTCTAAGGCATTAAACTACGAGCCTAGCCAGTAAAAAGCTGTAAGTATACCCCTCAGTATGGTGTTCACTACCAAATAGAGAGAGTGGAGCCTCTGTGGAGTCATAGCTGTCTGTGGAAAACCATTCAGAAATTTGGAACTCTCTTTCATGTTCAAGGAGTCAAACCCCTTCAGCAGATCAGCGCCACCCTCTTCTAGGCCACGAAAAGCAATATTAAACTCGTCATGATCACTAACTGGTTTGTCCTTTTTCTTTGAAGTGTCATCATATGGAAGTCTGTACAAAGAGTAGGTTTTTTTTTCTTAATTCCCCCATTTCTTTCTGTCAGCTATTCTCCATCCTTTATGTTTATACTGTTTCTCTTACATAAGCAGTTCCAGAATGAGAAAAACTGCCTTGTCTGTCAAAGATACGAGAAATTTTGCTTTTTCACATCGATCAAGCACTTGACATGTGGTAGGTAGACAATGCAAAAGGTGCCACACCAAAACCCTGTGACTGAGCAAAAGACAACAAATATTTCCATGCCACTGCATTCACAACTCCATTCCAAATGCAATTGGTAACTAGTTTTGGGCAATTTGCAGTGTGTCTTCCAAAGGAACTTATGGGTTTGCCTGGAAGAAATGAACTGGATTGCCAGACTGCGTCAATTAATACTTTCTGAAATCGTGCATTGGGCTCCACATTGTGAGTGTATTCTCACAGGTTCGACTGTAAAATAAAGGAAGGCTAGGTCTCATCTTGTCCAGCTGGCAAATGTCAATATTTACACTTTTTTGTCTGCATTAAGAATTCATAACATCTTAATTTAGAGAACTTTAATGTAGGAACCCAATGTGTACTGATCTCTTTGGGCCCATAAAAACCATTTATTGTTTTTAAGAAAACAGAAGGATTAAATAAATACAAATGTATAAATGTGTTTGAATTTTCCCATGCTTTAATAGTTGAAGAAAGAGCTTCAAATGTGTGGTTATTTCTAGGACTTGCAATACCAAGTCTGAGATCAAGCAATTTTAAAAAATATAAATTTTATTGGAACCATGTTTTGCTTGCTCTTAAAAACCAACATTTTGGCTTTTAAACTCAGATAATTTTTGCGGGGAATTAATGCTTGCTGCTAATAACTGGATACCATTTCTAAGAAATCCAGGAACAGTCTTCTGATTAACAATTAAAGATCTCTTGTGAATTTATCACATGGCCCAGATTTAAATTTAATCAGGTTCTCCAGTGTCTTCATTTGCATTATTGAGAGCTAATTCCAGAATTAAGTGGCTTAGTTAGTTGCAAATTTTTGAAGGACAGTGATGATGTTGATTATTGCATGAAGCAAGCCTAGGATTTTTTAAGAATTTAGGGGAATTAAAGACCCAGCTTGCAGTGGAATGTAGACACCTAAAGCTCCTAAAGCTTATTTATATTATGACTAAAAGATGTTTTGTTACAGAGTTACCTCCTTAGACATTGCAGTGCTAACTATTAGTTAAGTTTTGACCTGAGACCTCTGTTGTAGGCAAGAACATGAGAAGTGCATGACCTGCATGCAGCACTGCCTTTCTGAATTTCCAGCCACCATCCATTAACAAAAAATTCCAGGCATGGCAGTGTGAAGAAATATCCTGTGTCAGGGAAAATCTAGTTTCACATCATGCTGTCTTAATAAATCATGGATATGAGCAGAACTAGGACAGCAAAGAAGACGAAACCTCAAGGTAATGGTCAGTGGGTGAATATGTCAGCTTCTGCCACCTCAGTAGTGGTGTAATAGTGTTGGTTCTTAGAATATGTTACTGATATTTCTCCCATTCACCAAGAACTGCCTCAGCAAAACCTCGGGATGAGATGGAAAGGAGAAACATAGTAGTTTAACCCTGAGGGAGAGCATAATAGAAAGGCCTTTAATTTTCCTTTTTCATTTTCCATGCCCTTGTGAATCCTCAAGCTTCCCCTTGAAGTGTTGCTGTCAGCTGAAAACATGGCACTGTGCAATCTTGTATCTTGGGTATTTAAAAAAAAGAAAGTGTTTCTTAATATCAATTTTAGCCAGTTTTAGAAAATCAATCTGTGGCATTTCTATCTGGAATGTTACTGCAACAGCCTTCTACACACCAGTTTGTGGTACGATTCAAAGCACTAAAACTCTGTTCTCCTAAACTATGCTGGCCAGGGCAGTGGGAGATGCAAGGTCTGGAACTTCATGATTGCTAGCAATGCACATGGATGAACAAGACTAAAAGGACAAAGTAGCCCTTCCAATTGTTCCTCTGAATCCTGGGTAGCCAAGAAGAGCCACTGCTTCGGAAATTTCAAGGTCAGGAAACATTTCAGTTAAATTTGGGGATCTGAAGGAGAGGGGGAAAATTACTTCCATGGGAGAGTAAATTTGGTGGTTGGAGGCAGGAGTGTGAGATGAGTCTTCCCACTGCCATTTAGTATAAAAATTTTTGAGATGGACGAGCTGTGCAATGCATTGCTTGCTGCATTAAATTCAGTGGTTATGTTCACTAGGATGTCATATGTAAACTTATGGTGTTATTCAGCCCACACGCTCCCATAAAAAGGGAGTTTTTTAGCTGTAACTAATAATTATAGAGCATTAACTTGGAGCTCTGGTCCAGATGAAAAGAATCTGCTAGCAGTAGCACCTTATGATCTGGTCTGGTCTGTGTTACTGATTGAAAGCATGAAAAGGTACAACCAGTGTTTTAGACACATATTTAGATCATGCTTGGCAACTCCCAGAATGGTTAACATACACACTCTCACTTCAGATTATGTTTCAAATTGAACTGACACCTCTCTCTTTACCTTTACTTTCAAAACAAGTAATAAATCTTTGACACGCCTCAAATGAGAAACTGGCTAGCCCTATTATTTTTCTTGAGATGAAAAAACCCCACAAAACAAAACCTAATAGCAAAACCAGAACTAGTTTAGTTGCAATACAATGGACTAAGTTTTTGGCTGTAAACCCTACTTGTGGTGCACTGCAGTGCACCAATAATTATTCTTGGATAAGACAAAAACATATATGGTTGTTCTAAAGTATATACACACAGAGGAAAAGTCCCAAACCTTATTCTTTTTGGCTGTATTTGTGCTTATCTAACCGTAAACCATGGTTAAAACTATTTTGGCAGTGTAACAGTGCATTATATAGTTTATTGCTTTTTGTTTTGGAAAATGAAAACTGCTAAGATATTGTGGTTTGGAAGCTGCTTGCAGAGTGTATACAGTGTTTCTCACAGGCACACACTTTCACTGTATTTTTGTTTTGTCAATGGATTACAGACGTCTAATACAGTTAGGCTTTTATGTACCTTTTTAAAGACCCTTAAAAAGTGTAGGTGGACTCTCTGCACAGTTTAATTTGAGTCACTCCAATGGTATCAGAAGAGTTATGTGTTTTACCGTAGTAAATACAATAAAAATGTATTACACCACCCCAGAACTTATTGGTTTTTATGGATTATTGTAACAGGGTTTGATTTCTTACTTGCTAACTAAATCTTTATTCATTTTAGCTTTCCTTAAAGAAGGTTTCCTACCCATAAAAATATTTCCCTTTCTGAAAATTACAGAATAAATAGAAGAGAATGGAATTCACAGTGGTTTTTTTTTCTATTGTGTGTACTGTCTGATGCCAAGATACGCACAGAAGGAGTAAATGGAGATATAGGTGAATAAAGAAAAGGAATTAGAGGGCAAATCATGTAAAGGGTGTGTGATGGGTGCTGATTCTGTGGGATTGCAACAGTAAAAACTGAACTAGGTTTTATAATGAGAAGGATTACACTATTCATGGCTTAGGTTATTTTTTGAGGACACTGAATAGATAGAGAGATATGAGGCGTAGTATCAGGATAGAGGTGGTGCTTAACATTTAATTGGAATTGAGAAGTCTGTTGAGCAGACTAGGAGCTTTTCACATAGGGACACTGGGGCCATCAGAGTTGTACCAGAGCCCTGCTTCACCTGGAGACTTGAAAGGTGGCCTGAGACTACCTGGACTGTTGATGGATTGTTTACAGTGTTCTCACCAGTACTTTCAGCTCTTACAGTTGTGTCGTAATTACCTCTCAACTTCAAATCAGGATGGTTCCTGCACCACTGTGCTGGGTGGTGATGGGGAGACTCCTTGTCTGTTTTGCTGAAAATTAAACAAAGTGTGGTGAGATTTCAAGGATTATTAGGGTAAAAATAAAATGTTTCTGTCCAAAAGTTACAGCACAGATGCAAACTCTGTCAGGTGTCCATGGGCCAGATCTCCTAATTTCCCAGCATGGTCCCGGAGGTAATTCCTCACTTGGGATAGATAATTTATTTTGAGGAAAGTTTCACAGAGATTTCTGTGTTTCCTCCTTTTTATGAATAAAATGGTGAACTGCTGTTTAAGTCCATTTCAGTCTCTTTTTCACCCTTTTTACTTCCCACTCGTATATCACTATCAGGGGAAGAGTAGCTTGAGCATAATTAACAGCTTCTAAAAAGGGGTAAAAATTCCTTTCTTTGTTCACTTTTATCTCAGGACAGAAAGGCTGGTAGACGTACAAGGAAATAAATGACTAACTTATTAAAGTGCTTGTCAAAGAGAAGAGGTTCCATTTTGCACAGTCCAGTATGTGAGTTGAGAGGAAGTAGGGAAATATTTTTCTAGTGGAAAAATACAATCTCCAGGATAGTCATGACAGTGAGAAGAAGCTGAGTGGTGCCCAGGTGCCAGCCTCCTCCCACCACAGCCATGTCTCCCAAGCAGCTTGCCTGGCTATGCCTGGCACTGTTCAACACCAAACATGCTGTGACAGGCACCCCAGATTATGGGCTCCAGCTATGCCAGGGGCCGCATCTGCAGGCACATGGAGAGGAGTCTGGCCATGAAGAAAAGTCTGATCCAAGTGAAGTGGAGACACGTGCAGAAATTCAGAGCTGGAGGAATCAACCCGAGGACACAGGTTTTTAAAGACCACAACACATGGTGAAATACAGACTACATTTATATGTGGTGAAGTAAAGCACGTACTTTATAATATAATCCAGCAGCTATCACAGTGATTGTACACACAGTGGTTCTCACATTATTCCTTTGTTATTGCCTTCTCTTACTTGTAGCCATGCATTGACGTGTAACAAAGATATGTGGGTGTAATAAATATTAGGATGCTCTCATTTATGGCATGACACTGAAGAGAGTAAAATCAATATAGAAGAGATAAAAAAGCAAATTAGTCTTAAAGGCTGAAGCTATAAATCAATACTGTGCAAAGTGCCAGTCAGATTTATTGGGTGCTTTTACTGCAAAAATACACAGCAGTAGGAATTGGCTTGCATGGAACAGAATAGCAGGTAGGGCACACAGCCACACCTTTACCTTTGCTGCCAAGGTCTGCCCCTGCCAACACGACTATGCTCTGACTTACTAAAGGTCTCCTTTTTTATGTTAATCTATCTGCACTCCGGTGGGGGGCACTGACTGTGCTTGGGGGCCAGCAGAACCCTGGCAGACTGCAGAGATGACCTCGCAGCAGTGCTTCCAGGCCATGCTGCTAGGCTGGTTCACCCTCTATTTCACAAGAGCATCCTCCTCCGTGTCTCCACCGTGGTGTAGATGTCCAGAGTCCTCCAGATCTGTACCACATACTGGTCCAGGTGAGGTCCACTTACTGCTGCAAACAGTGGGGCCCACATACTCCTACACACTGGATGCAAACTTATTTCCAACTCCTCTTCCAGGAAACATAGTTTTCCTGCTGGTCTGACTAGGAAAGAAAAGTGTAGGTCTAGGCTGGGTTCCGAGATCCTGAAGACAACTGCTGGGGAAACAGAGGTGCTTTTCTGCAGCTGGGGTAAGTGCTTTAGTCCCATCAGTGAGCAAGAGAGTGCTGCCAAGGGGCCCCTCGGCTGTGGCAATGTTTAAAGGGACGTGTCAGTCGCAAGCGTGTTCAGCGTGCTTTGCAAATGCCTCTCCGACCATGGCCCGTCGGGGATTTAGGAAGAGGAATGCCTGTATCCCCAGCTCCCAGCTGCTCAGCCATGTCAGAAATGGGCCCGTTCTGGTGATGTGCTGAGATGTGAACCCTGGCCCCAGGGAACTGTGGCGAAAGGGGAAAACATCTCTGGTGTTTATGTGCCTGCAGGCTTCTGCAGCAGCTGTGAGCTCATATTTGGTGCCTCAGTGCTGCATTCACCACCCAAATTGTGCTTGAGACCCCCAGTGCGAATCCAGGGTCTGGATCCACTCCACTTGGAGTGCATTAACGGGCACACAGAGTAATCCCTACTCTTTCTAAAATGGCTCTTTGCTTCTCTGTCTGTTTATCTTTCTTTATTTCACCTCTTGTTGAGTTCATCCCTTCATCTGGCCCCTAAACTGGACCTCTTCTTCTGACTTGCAGGCCTGGTCCCATCCTGACACATCGCAGTCCTTCCTGCGAGCACCTTGTCCAAACCCAGTCTTTTCTCTCAGTCTCCCTCTCCAGGGTCTTTCCCGGCTCTGGCCAGGCACCACACCTGTGGCTCGTCAGCCTCAGAATATTCCCCAAACATCTCCCAGTTTTCTTTAAGGCTACAGTCAGAATCCTTCCGTGATCTTCCAGTCCCAGTGACAACAGCTGCTCTTCACCAAAACTGTGGAGCAAGTATTAGATGCCAGAAGTAAAGGAAGATTTTATGTGTGAACTGCTGATTTTTTTAAAATTTTTTTCTTTGTTACTTCCTTCCTGAAAGTCTTCTCTGTGAAGGGACCCAGAGGTAACACATGACAGTGCATTGCATAACCTGCTGCAATTATTTGTTTGCTCTGGTAAACAAACAGGGTGCAGAATCCAGCCAGTTCCCAGATTTCATACTTTCCCCAAATGTTTTCACAGGAAAGAATTCAGATTTCACTTCCTCTGTTGTTGCAAAGGTTCAAAGCATTCATACTTGGCATATGGTTTTATTTTATTTAGAGCTTTATTTATCCTTGTTTTCCCTGAATATAGAAGGCACCATAACGAAACTGTTCTGTAATTCAAATACATATATAACTACACAGTGAAAAAACGAAAAGGAATTTTAAACAAAAAGTAAGTGAACTTGTCACTAAACCACAGCATATTTCCAAATGAAACCCCACAGAATCATTACATTGTCTCTGTGGTGGGATAAAATGAAAATAATCTCCATGAACTTTTTTCGGCAAAGTGATAGCTGAGATGATATAAATATATGTATATGTTGGGGTCCCTCCCTCTGCCGTGGAGCTCTGGGAGATGGGCCCTGGGGAGGAGACACGGGGTTTCCCTGCCCCTGGTCACCTTTGTTGCCCATTGGTTGGTTTGTGTTCCCCGGTGTGGCCAAGGACCCTCGGGTCCCGTGACTGCGGAGTTCCTGAGCTGAGCCCCGGCCATGCGGCTGGAGAAATAAACATCTCTGAAACATCTACCACGAATCTGTCCATATATACTTCCTTTCCATGGGACTCCTGGTTTGAAATATGCTTGTTGCAGTAATCCCCGCTGCAACATGTATAGATGTATAGATAGATATATATGTATAACATAAAATTTGCTAGTATCACTTGAACTTTATTCCTCTCTAGAATATCCTTGTTTACACAATGATTACCCTTGATTTATATCAATCCAAGTGAGAAAAGGCATGCCTACCACTTGCAAACAATCGGACCATCATAGTCTCAAATGTAACCACTGTAACAAGCATGTTTTCCATTAATTTTTTACTTCATATATTGAGAACTTTACTTTGTTTTCACCTCTGTTTTGATATTTTTCTTTCAAAAATTTTTCTTATGTGGGATGGATGACCAAACTAATTTAAACAGCTGTAGAAATTTTCAAAAGTAGAAAAAATATTATGTAGTATAGCTTTGAACTAAACAGATAATTATGCCCAAAAGTCATAGTTCTGAAATTTTTGGGAAAAAACTGCACATGGCACAAAAAAACCTCTCCAAACAAGATCAAAAGAGATAACCCCACATTTTACTTTAGATTTTAAAATTAAGAAAAAAGGCAAAATCTTTCTGTGAAGTGAACTCCATATATCAGAAAGAGAATACTTTTCTGGCTAAAATAATATTAGCTATGGGATTTATTAGTGCAGGCAGATATCACTAACTTACCCTAGTTGTTATTACTCCTTTGTAGCTAAATGCTCAATGTAGATGAATAGAATTCTTAGCAGTCACAGAAAACACCACTTTCCAACTGGAGAAGAAAATGTCGACAAAATATGGGAGGATCATAATTAATCTCATAACACTGAAATCTTCACTAAAAAAAAAGGGAATATCTGCAATGCAATAATTGTATATCTCCCATTTAAAATGAAATAATAATCAAACAATTCACTGTGCAGATGCATTCTCATTGCATTAATTGTGGCAGGGTGAACAAGTTCTAACAATATGGTGATTAAAACCATATTGTTAATGTAATTGTCAATCCAGAGCTGGAAGGTTTCAGTAGATAAATACTGCAAGACAGCATCCTTCATTGTTTTGTTACTGGCTGGAGGCAGCCCAGATCAGTAGTAACCAAAAGGTTTTATTGTCCTGAACAAAGATCTACTGGTCTGTTTCTTGGTGAAATGAAGCAGTATTTTCAGTTCCATGTACCAGTACAGCTTCCACTGTCATCAGGGGCTTTGTGGGCTGTCTCAGCACACTAGCAGGAATTTGGAATCTGGACTGTGCATTTACATCTCACCCCTAGGAATATACCTGAAGGATAAGTTGGGAGAGCTTGCTGTGGGAATGTCTGAAGGACAGATAGTATTTAGGTCACCCAGGCTAAATTAACATGTGAAATATACTAATTGTTTCAAAAACTTGTACTTTTTTATTCGACATGTTGACACCTGCTACAGACCTGCTACAGACCTGCTGAGCATCTTTAAAGGCTGCAGGAAATGTGTTTACTCTAAGTCACATGCTGCATGATCTTAACATCAAACTGCAAAGCGTAAGAAGATTCTGCTTTCTCTGCACCTTCTGCACTCTTTTTGTTGGTTGGTCTTTCGTATGAGTTATATTAACACTCAGTGACAACCTTATACTGCTTGTGTCTGAATTCGAACCAGTCAGGAAAAAGTCTGCACTATATTTAGAGAGAAAGTCTTGCTTGCTTTCTTTATTAGCATAAATTATTTTGCTCTGAGTCAATACCAATCTCAGAGCTGCCAGACTTACAGGAAATGATAAATAGGCCTCTGCTTTACATGCAGGAGAAAAAGGCAGGAGGGAAAACCCCTCTAATTTGTTTGTATGAATGATAGTATATCTCTTCTGCACTGTGCTTGAGGTAGTTTCATTGAGGAGTTGATGTTTCAGTTTTGGAAATGACACCCTGTCATGAATCTAAGCAGATCTACAAAGCTGGTGGCAAAGAGAGGCATGGCTGATGGAGGGCAGGAGCAGTGCACATCCATGTGCAAACAGGCACAGGACTCCTGCCTCAGTAAAATATAGTCTTCAACATGGTGGACTGACTAAAACAAATTTTTAACCTGGTCTTGAATCATCCAGGCCTATGTAGATGCTATTCCTCCTACTGAGAGCTTCTCTGTGGGACTGCTCAGGCAATAGCTGAGTTAATGAGCTAAATCTGTGAAACTGAAGCATATAGTTAATGCCACAGACAGTGTACAGGTCAGACTCATCCTGCCTCTTTGAGTAGTCTAGACAAAGAGATATATAAAATCAACTTGGAGTGAGAGGGAATTATTTTCTAATTGTTCTGGAACTACTCAGTTAAATGTGTCAGACCACATGTCTGACACACATTTATTCTCTTCTAGCTTCAGCTTCTGTAAATATCTTCCCAAACAAAATAAGCCTGTGTTCCCACAGATCTCAGGATGCTTTCAAAGAATTACTGAAAACATCAATTGAGGAAAGGACTGTTTATGACTCTCTGCCCTCCAACTTCAGTCTGACTATGACCCTGCAGGATTTTCCCATGTGCTGAGAAAATCAGAATGTTCTAGAGCAGACTGCAACTTGCCCTCTTGCTTTTGTCTGTCACAGCATGTGCCCTGATGACCAGAAGGAGAGGAGCCTTGGAAGTTAACTCTGTAAACAATATATATCTTACAAGTATCACATCTGTCTCTAAGGTAGAAGCCTTAGAGACAGATTTTCTCTTTTGCCCTTGAACAATGGTAAAAGAATATTTTGGATAAGAGGATCTACTTGACTACTTTCAACATTCAAAATGTGCTTTTGGAGAGTCGGGAAAAAACAATAATAACTCCAGATTTAATATTTTGGAATATGAGCAAAGCCCCGAAAGTCTTGAGAAACAAAGAGGTGTAAGAAAATATGCCAAAGTGATACAGAAACATTTTTTTAAAGTTGCTTCTTGTGCTATCAAGAAAGATAAGACAATCAAAGAGTCACTTTGCACACAGGACAATGTCACTTTCTAGCCAAAAACTACAACTTGATGGAGACTTTTCACTCTGAAGACAGGAGTCTGAAGATGCTTTTTTATTGTGCCCACAATAAGCTTAGCCTTGGGCAAGCATGAATTTGATTATAAGAAAGCTGACTAGAAGCCAATCAGAAAAATTCAAAGGACAAATTAGAACTGTTCTTGCTGCAAATGAACCACATTTTGAACCCTAATGGATCTTGGTTTGTCCATAGTGTTGTGCGCAAGCTTGAATTGTAATGTTTTATGTACATGTAATTGTAGGTTAAAGTTACATGTTTATTAAAAGAAAATCTACAAGGCTTAGCCAATATATGATCGTCCTAGATAAAAGCTGATTCACTTTGGCCCAAGGGCAGAATCACTGGCATAAGTCCTACTAAGCGCTAAAATCAGAAAGAATCAAAGCTACAAATCTGGCATGCAAGAGCTTTAATCTAGAAGCACTATATACATTGTATTATAGTTTTGATTTTAATGTACTCATTGCTTGAGGAAAACCCATCTGCTTTACATTATGCCTGTGGTGCAGAGTACATAGATTTCATCACATCTCTGTACAGAGTAACAATAAATGGACTGTGAACCATTCTTCAAATAACTTCTTTAAGGATATAGCAACTGGTATAATATTTCAAGGTATGAAAAGACACAGAGAATGAAACAGAATAACTGCAAAAATGCACTTTGAAAGAATGTGTCAGAATCGTCTTGGTCATGTTCCATTTATTTTGTTGTCCATCTTGACTGTTGGCCATCTTCAGCTGTCACTGAAGAAATTGATTCAAAACTTTCACTTTGTTCCTGCTTTAGAGATACTAAAATACTAAATGAGGTATTATATTTAGAAGAGATATTTATCTTCTGAAACATGAAAAGTGCTGGACATGTTTTGTGCTTTTTTTTCTCATAAGAAAGTTATTAGTTAAAACACTAAGGAAAAAATTTACAGAACTTGGGATTTTCAAGAATAGATTAAGACAGAAAACTCTTCTAGGCTTTACAAATAGCTGGGTTTTAGAAAAAATTGTCAGGTTTCTTCTGGAATGGGACTTCCATAACAAAATTTAAAAATCCTAAACAAACAAAAAAGTGTGGTGCTCACAAGTGTTTTCCAAAAGAAGTCGGTAACCTGTTTTCACACAGAAGTAAATCTGTCTGGAACTGTCAGAAAAGCAGCATAGATGTGATGATGATGATCATAATGTTACACAAACTATACCTTTGTGCAAACATTATCTACAGCGTAAAGTGACATGCATGGTTATTATGGTCACAAGGCATCACAAAGAAAGTTCAAAGGCTGAAGCAATGAGGTGAAGGTAAATACAGTCAACAGTGCAGTTTTCCACTGCTTTGATGGAGAGTGTATGCTTGCTCCATGCAGTGCAAGGCAATAGTACTACAGCAGGAACTCATCCAGAACAAATGTCAGGTCAGAGCCTGAAACATCAGTAGCAGCCAAATCAGAACAGATCTGGGATTATGGGACTACGTGATGTGAGGAGAAGGCCCTTAGGTCCTGTTGTTCCATCACTGCATGATCTAGATTCCCCTGCTTTGAAGGATAAATGATCATTGACCAGCCAGAGTTAGGCCAGTAAATTGGAAAATTTTTCCTGACTATCAGAAAAATTCAGTGGCGCTTGATAACTCTGTGTGTGGGATGATATGACCATATTCCTTTACCACCAAAGGTCTAGTGCTGGTGTCCTGGAAGTCCTTCTCAACTGATATTGGACAGCCTTGCTGTTTCCACTAGACCAGACTCCAGTGTATCACTCTCCAGACTTCACTTGACTGTAGGTTGAGATCTTTGCTGATAATAATAATTGAAGTACAGACATCAGGCTCACATGTAGATTCTAAAATTAGGCTGGTGCTGACTCCACACCTTTCACTCTGCTGTTGTTTCTGTTGCACTTTTTCAATTGTATGAGTCAAGACAGAACTAAATAATGGTCATGCAGACTAGCTGGCACAGATCATTCTGATTCATCCATGAATCTGTAAATCAAAAGAAGTTTCAAATGCTCAATAAAATAGTCTCATATGCTGAGGTCTGCATGCATAGAATATGAAAACGTTTTTTTAACTCAACTTTAATTAAATGAAAGGGATGCATATTTAAGCAGGGAATCTAGAGAGGAGTTAAATTTTATCAATGGGGTGATCTCCCCTGCTTTGGGTCAACCCCATTACCTGACTCAGGGCTTCACAAGTGAGCAACCAGGAGTGCAGGTTCTCCATTTCCATCAAGATCTAGTCATAATTATGGGAGGAGGTGAATGGATCACTTTGAAACAAAATCTGCCACTGCAAAGGCAATATAAGAAAATAAGTAACCTTTTCCATGGGAGGCCACTCATTCTGCATGCTCAGATCAGAAGAGTCCATCTCTAGCAGGTTCTATGACTGCGTCTGACTGTGTCAGGAGAGAAAGAACTGGAGCTCTTCTGTGAGTACATCGAAGAAGTTGCACTTCTTAGAATCTATTTTGGCATATTTGTGAAGACAGAAAAAACAGGAAATGTATATCAAAAAATGAAATATAGGTAAAGGGACCCCAAACTAGTTTACATTTCCATTTATTACTTTACATTTTATTTTTAGCCTGGGACTGAAAATTGTTTGGATGCAGAAGATCATAGAATCACAGAGTATCTCAAGCTGGAAGGGGCCCATAAGGATCATGTTATACCCTAAGCCTTCATTTTTCCTGTTTGTGAACAAAGCACGCTTCTTCCACTGCAGTAAGCAGAGGAAGTGACCACACATTCTAGTTCCCTTTTTGGTACCTAAAAGAAGACTATGAAACTAAATGAAATCATCCTAGCACTTTGTCTGATGTGACATTGTGTATATTCTTTTCTTCCTCAGTGTAATTCAGTGGCTCTCAGCATACAGCAGAATCCAATTAATGTAATAAATCATGATGAACATAGATTCAAGTAGGAAAGGGGGCTTTCACAAAACTAATCAAAGCAATGAGGAAAGACTGCTAAATGGGTCAAGGGAATAAAGCAAAATATTATGCTATAATTACACTAAACACAAAGAAGGAGTCTGAAGACCTGACCATACCTGGCATCTGTTGGGACCCAGATGTCAGAACATATCTACAATGTTCTACAAAGTTTAGAGTCTGGCACAAGTGGTCAGTGGCTCTATGACTTTAAATGACAGTCATCCTGAAGCAAAGTATGTTGTACAAAAAACAACCCTGAAGTAAATGACTTTTCTGGCAAAGATCGTGTTGGTATTTCAGGTAAATCAGACAGTGTTTATAAAAAAAATGCAGTAAAACCTTAATGAATGCCTCTGAATTTGGCAAAAAGCCAAAGCAAAATGCTGTAGCACTGCTTTTCAGAGAAAGTGAAGTTATTATTCACTTCATGGGTGTGGGATAATTGTTATGCGCTTCTTTGAAGCCAAACTTTTTCAAAGGCAATTTAAAACATCAAGTAAATTGCATGTGTTTCAAAAATAAAATACCTCTTTTATTGACAATACAGACATTTGGCCAGGAGGAAATCTATAAAAGGAGTAGGTTTACTGGAAGAAATGATAGGAGGATTTTCTAAAGATTGGATCTCTGTAAAATACAATTTTTTGGGTTTTGGTGATTTTTACTGCATCCATTCTAAAAAGATGATTTCAGTGGGAATTTGGTTCCTACATATCTATCTATCTATCTGTCTATCTATCTATCTAAAACTACCTGATTCCCCTGTGACCCAGACCTTGGTAAGAGATAGTTCTCAGCCTTATTCACTTCATAAGGGAGATGCAGATTCTCAGTACACTCTTTGAAACCTCTCTACCCATATTTTAGCTTTATTGAAAGTCTTCTCTTGGATAGATATCCTGAATTATTTAATCACTTGCAACAGCTAATATAAGAGTTTACATTCTGCACATGTCCCAGGTGAGTCTTTCACACAGTTCTTGGAATTTTTTTGAGTCATAGATCAGTCAGTTTGTAAAGCTGCGAAGAATTGTCCACAGAATTTTTGGCCTGGTCAGCAAGCTTGTCTTTAGCCAATTACCTCATCTGCAAACAGAAAGTCTCTTCAGAATGAGAAATAGGAGATAAGAGGGGAACAGTTATGGCAGAGCTTCTATTGGAGAAGTGGATTCATCATCTATGAAAGATATCCAGCACTGTCCCGGCTAGCTGATGCTACCCAGAAACACACAAGGCAAACTCTTAAGGGATCACAATCAACTTTAAAACACTTTGCTTGAAAAATACCTCTTGAAAAATGTTCTTCCTCCTCACCAGGCCAGAGATCTGAAGCAAAAAGAGCAAGCCTAGAAAACTAAGCTGAGTGCCAGCAGTTCTAGCAGAGCTCGAGTGCTGGGATCACTGTATCTGGCTTTCGTGCCTGCCTAAGGCAGCCTGCACTGACTGCTGTAACACCCACTGGTACTGGCAGACAGCTGGCATCCCTGCCACTGTAAAAGCTTTCTGGTCGACTTTCATGTCCCCTGTCACAGAGAGGGCAACAGGCAAGATGCCACAGGCAGCAACAAATGGATGATTCCCAAGGACTTCTGCTGACAGAATACTTAGAAGCAGGATACAACCTAGCTGAATGTGTTGGATAATTGATCAAATGAGTTTATATTGAAGGCTGAGCACCAGAGGCCAGAACAGATGCGCTGTCATGGGATCACATTTGGACATAAGTTCTGTGTTTTCTTTAGTGAGAGGAGATTGGCAGTTTCTTGTACATAAAAATATAAATTGATTCTGCATTCCAGATGCTGTGGTGATACAATGAAGTCTTTCCAGTTTTAAGAAGTTTTATTGCAACAACATTGACCGATTATGGGCACAAAAGGACTGTGACCAGGGGGTGGATTAGAAAGATAAGAAATTACTAAATTCAGTTTTCCCCTCTTGATTTCCATGTCTGTGAGAGGGTATGCAAATCAAACTGATTGCCTATTAACATGTTAAACAAATCCACATGCTGATCATGTCAGAATGTAAAAGGAATGTAATTATTTATTAATTTTTTCTTCCTAAGTGCTTCTCAACAACATGCAGATGCCCCAGTGTGACGGTGATTCCTATATCTGGAATAGGCAGCAGTCTCTCCTGGCCTCCCAGCTGCTTCTGTAAAAGTTGTGAAATTGCTTATGTAGATATTTTGGATAGCCTATAGCTAAAATGGCACTATATGTCTGTGTTTAGGTCCTTGAATATCTTCCAGTGTGTCATTCATCGACGTGCGTAGGAGATTGAATTTAAGAGTCCAGAATTTCAAGATTTATTTGTGTAACCACTAGCTATGTATACCCTGAGTAATTAAATGGCTGATCTTGATCTTATACCTTAGTCATGCTTTTGATATTCTGTAAAATACAGAATAAAGCTACATCTAGTATTACATCTGGTAACAGATCTGTTCCATTTCCAACAGTGAAGTATTTCAAATAGTCACTTTTCATTACTCTGACTAAAGAGCAGAATGGATGATGACATTATCGCTGAGCAAGGAGGAAAAGATGCATACCAGTAAGGCTGTGTCAGTAGATTGCTAATTGCTGTGTCAGTAGATTGCAAAGGTTTCAATTTCTCAGTGAAGAGCAGGGATTATATTCTTTGAAACTACGCAGATGCTGAGGAGAGGCTGAATGGTTGAGGAAAAAATAAAATAGAAAGGAGGAAAAACATAAAAGTTGATTTCTCCACCTGCAGAAAAGATAATCTTCCAAAGGTGTTTAGAAAATAAAGCACTTTTTTTGTTCTATTGCCTCAACCTCTTCAAATAGTATATCGTCATTTATGAAAAACATCTGCCAGTTAGTGGCAGGACTGAAATGTGGAAAGATCTGTGGTTTTGTTCTACTGTCATTATTTTCTATCTTCCCTTCTTTGATGCCAGAATGGCTGTAGCAGAGATCAGAAAACTAAGGTTAAAAAATCCCACAGTCAGTGTTTTCGAGGCTATATATTCATTTCTAAAGTAGGCATAAGAGCT
>NW_008237226.1:10342630-10358325 GCF_000691975.1 Corvus brachyrhynchos | reverse complement strand
AATTAGGAGACCCAGAGGTGACATTCAGAGCCAGAGACTGCCAGAATTGTTTTAGGTGTATGTGGACAGCACAGTTATTTTTGCAAATATGTTCTGTATTTTTCTACATGAACAGGCAAAAGTGATCTCTATCCTGAGGCACAGAGTTCCTAAGTAAGGTAGGCCACTTCTAAACTCACCTGTCAGCTTTAAACAAGGTAATTTTCTTACCTTGCAGACTGAACTAAATCCACTGTGACTGGGCCTGCAGGTGAGGAATAACAGTCAGGGTATAGACACTGACGGGGATAGAGGAGAAGACAGAAACTGAGTGGGTAAATCTATACTTATCTTTTTGTTTGTTTTGTCTATAGGCCAAAAGGATTCCACAAAACATTGACAGAAATATTTAGAAGTGGCAAATATAGGATTTCCTTGCAATTTTGGCAAAGAAGCTGAGGTAACTTATGCTGCAGTTTGACAAGTTCCATAAGGTAAAAGAATATCATGCGCAAAGAAATATGTATGTTCAGCTGCTATGAGAACATCTTGATGATAGCTGAGAACACCTGCTGCAGGCTGAGATATGACACACAAAGGCTGTGAGCTAGGGAGTAAACACCTTCCTTTTTCAATTCCTCTGGATGGATTTTGAAATGTTTGTGTGAGTCATTTCCAAAGGTTTTGTATGAATTTCAAAAAACACATGAAACCAAAAAGAAAAAGCGATTTGGCAGGCAGCTATGAGCCCTTTAAAAGCACACAGACAAGCATCCACTCTTGGGCTGTGCACACATGTTTTTCTCATAGAATGAAAGGCCCCAGTCATGGACCAAGCAGAGTAATGAATAAAAGATAGGAGAAATCCATTAAACCATATAAATTGTTTTCAGAGTACAAGCTAGCTCAGTCTAGGTCTGAGTGTCCTACACAACGGCACCTCTAACTAACCCCCAAGGGACCATTGCTGGATGTTCTATTATTCCTCAGGCTTCCTTAATATTTTGGTCTTTCTTGCACAGTTTTATCTAACAGCTCCCTGCTGCATGCTCTTCAGTCAGATCTCCCTTACCTTTTTGTCTCAATTGTTTGGGAAATGCAGACTGTCAACTCTTTCAAAGGATGAAGAAAACAAGAAATTCTTACTGGTGGAGAAAGAGATGCTGGATAGGCATTTGACATGAGTTTTCAACATAATGTTCTGCAAAACCAAACCAATACAAATCTGGCATGCATAAGGAATTTCCTCATATAAAGAAGGAGGCAAGAGATTTTCCCATATATATATGTCTCTAATATGATGAACAATCAATTCAACTAATGTCTCTTTGTCCAGCACTGACATAATGGACTACATTCACTTTGAGAAAAAAAAACCAAAACAACCCCAAACCCCTTAAAAACCCAGCATGCTGAAAGAAAAGTATTTTCAAAACACAATAAAAACAATGGGCTTGTATTACAAGGGGAGGTTTTTATTGAAGAATTATTGTGTCAAGAAAAAAATAATAGCTCCTCACCTGCCACTTCTGCTGGATCATTCTATTACTTTTTACTTGTCTGTTCATACCAATTATTTTATAGCATGGTGTATGGAAATACCAATCCCTGAATACATACTGTTCAAATTGACTAAGGGTGATCGTCAAGATCTATTTTGTTGTGTGCCTGGCTGGAAGGCAGTTTCTTGAGATAGCTACATAGAGACTAGAAGGAAGAAATGAAGAGGAGAAAAATATAGGATAAATGAAGGGAAATCTTTCTCAGAGGGAGAGACCTACTGGGCTCTTGCATGACTTGGAGGTACCACAGTTGCCCTAGTGAGACAGATGAAGCTTTTATACAACCATGAGGAATCCTGTTCCATCAGTGAGAGGAGAGAGATGATGTAAGAGATCTTTGCATCATTCTGTGATTGTAATGTTTCTGTTTGCTGTTGCAGTTGATTGAAGTTAATCGGATGATGTACTTCTACTACAGGCTCTGCAGTGAAGTAGCCATTTTGAAGGTTCCTGACTGATAAGTAGAGATTAAACAATTTGACCACAAGCTATAGAAAACTATAGGTCATAGTTGTTTATGCAGCTCCCCAGGAAACACCCAGCAGAATGATGACAAGACTTTTCACAAGCAGGGTAAAGAGCACAATATAGCTGTAATTCACAGCACTTGACTATTTTTAGTTTCTAGTGCTTAAAAAGCAGGCTTTGAGACATTAAGAATCTGAAAAATCAGAACAGGATGCAATTTATCCTGCAAGGCCAAAAATGTTAGCCTAAAGATCTCTTTAATGTGATCTTAATGGCACTGTACTGACATTTATCTGATGTGAATGATTTTATTTAGGCAGACTAACAAAAAAGATCTTGAAAGCCACAGAGCCTGCACTGTGGTTACAAATGAGTATGATCCCAGAAGCAGATAAGTAGCTGATTTGCTCCCAAATGTGCAGGATCTCAAAATACATTAATGGTGTGTGAGACTTTTTTAATCTTCAGCCAAGAGTTACTATTTTTTCTCCTTCTGCTACTAGGCAAAATGTGCCTGGACATTTTACAGTGTGTCATAAATTAAAGAACACCAAAGGGGCCTTTCCTCTTTATTATAGCAATCTACACCAAAGCCACAGTCTGATTTTATATTGTAAAGAGAACAACATATCTGGTTTCTAATTCCAGCAAGCTGAGCAGCTAGTTGTTAATGTGGCCCTGAGAAAGCATTTCATGCATGATTTAAGAAGCTGAGTGTAGATAATTGTGTCTGAAATTATACCACTAAAAATACAGTATGGTAAATGAAAGGTCAAATACTAGTTCTTGAGGGATGGAAGAAGGGTCCTCCATCATTTATTGCATGTAGTTTTTAAAGAAGTGTTTCTCAAGTTTTAGGTTACAACTAGGAGGTTATAAAAGGCTCCAAAGACATAATGGGTGGAAGAAGTATGTAGAAGTTCTATTCCTCTAATGTGGGGAGTGACAAGGGAACATGAGTGGGCTGTAGTACGTCACTGGGTATGTTTATCTTAGCCAGAGAATTGCTACCTACCTCTCACTGCTGGCAGTGGCTTCATTTCTGCTGGGCAGGAGAACTGACTCAGGGTTGCATGAAGATTGACAGCCCAAAATGTTGAGAAAGATTGCTTTGAGGGAACACATGACTCAGAAGCAACTGGAAAAGAGAGAGCAGAGCTATTGCCATGTTCTCAGGATGCAGGGGGCAGAGAAGGAAGATTGATGACAAGGGACTTGCCAAGTGTGCTGTAAGACTGATAGTCAAGGCCTAAAAAAAAAAAAAAATCCTCTCCTCTAAAGTTGAATAAAGGACTGATATGCAACAATTCCCTCTATGCTGCAAAGCAGGAAAGGCTATTTAAGCTAACACACGTAAACATGTATGTTAGTTATCTGTGTTATTTTCAGCGCTCTGAGCTGCTGTAGCAGGAACCACTCACCAATATGCCATGGGTAAAGAGAGCAGCTGCCAGAGCAAGGAACAGAGAGCAGTGAGAAGTTGCAAAGAATGGTAGCAAAGAAGTTTGGAAAAGCTACAAGCAGATAAGCAGCTTACCTTACTGTTCAAATTGGGTTGTGTTACCCAACAGATTTTTTCGATTGAGGGCTGCTGCTGAAGTGATATCTCAAAGTGGACAAGAGTGTACCTAACAGTTGCCACATCAGAGGAAAACAGATTCTAAAATATTTGGTATTTGCTTTAGGCATTAGGTGTTATAAATCATCCTGTTTAACCAACTTGTTGGAATTTTCCTGCTCACTCCCCCTCCCCCTTCCCACCCAAATAACAACTGCTAGGTGATCTGTGTCTGCAAGCATGGGAGTCAGCTCATTTGGAACATTGAATAATTCAGATCAGTTATTCCAAGTTCCTGGGTGGAAGTTCAGCTGGTGTATTTGTTGTGAGGATCCACATTTGAATGCAGTCCTTCCTGCTGCCAGTTGAGCCCGGGCAGAAGGCTCGTCCTAGAACCACAAGGCTGTTGCATAAGACGGAGTCACCAGTCAGACAAGTCTGGTCTAGGAGCTTACAGTTGGCTCTGGGCCCTGTGGTGTGAGCAGCACTTAGCACTGTGGATCTCCCTGCAGTACCTGTAATGAGTACAGGTACTCCCTTGCAGTACCTGCAATGAATCCTTGGCAGCAATGCTGAGCCATATTTGTCCTTTGTATATCCTATTAGTGACTTCAGCTACTGCGCAGTGCTGCTGCAGGAGTCTGCCTACCTTGCCCTGATGAAACAGGCAACTGCTCCAGCCATGAAGCAGCTGTTCTTGCTCTACAGACTCTGATAGGCTAAACTCTTCATCTACCTTTGCTGTCTGTCAAAGGGATTTCAAGACACTCTCACAGTATACTTCGGCCCTTTCTGCAGAAGCTGCACAGTTGTCTTCAATTCAGAAGCAGCAGAAGCTAAAAACTTCATTGGTAATATCTAAACAGTAAGCCCAAATTGGTCTCATTCTACTGGTATCTATTGGAGTAGGTTCTGTAAGATTTATATGACCCCTGAGAGTGGGTAGGGGTGTCCACTAATATACAAATACTCTAGATCTAAAAATAAATAAAAGCAATGAAAAATATTCAGTGCTACACCTACTCAGATCTGGATCTTCTGCCACATATTTCACTTTTGTCCAGATTATAGCTTAGAGAGCAATGGGCATGCTGAATTCAAAGCACTTTGAGCTTCCACAAGTTTTGAAGTCACAGCTGAGTCAGAAAATCTGTATCTTTCTCATCTGTAGCAAGAAGCATTTTAAATTATGGTTTTAGGTGTCTGCAAAAAAAGGAAGGAATGTAACAAACTTGATAAATGTGACTTCACATAGTTATATTTGAGGGAAAATGTAATAGCTTAGAAGATTTTGATGAGGTTTATCTACATTCTTTAAACTGATCATTTCCACATTTTTGCTGCTTAATAATAATATTCTTGGTCTGAAGCTCTTATGATTGTTATTTCACTTTGCAATATTAAAATTGAAACATAAAGTTAGCAAAACTTTTCTTTGCCTGAGAACTTCCTTTTATTTATTTTATTAAGAACTATTGAGGGACTGAAAGTAGATTTGAGCCATAAAGCTAAGTACATAAAAGTTTATGTACTGATTATAAGTCTAGGTCTGAAGTTTAATGCAGATCCTTCCTTATACTGAATGAGGTGTCACAGGCTCTTATTAGCCTTTCAAGGTTTGATTAAATGCCAGTATAATTAAAACATTCTTTGGCACACAATCATGTGCCTTCATGATCACAGGCTGCTCTGCCTACGTGCATGTGCACGTTACACAGCACTGCTATCACCACCCACCAGGACACACAAAAGCTACACCATTTTGTTTAGTAATTTTAGGTACTTCTGCAAACAAAGGACTACTCTATTTTTTATCATGATTGGCAGTACTGTGAAGTCCTGACCAGCTCTTGGCATTGTATTTGAAGCTCCACTGGGAAAAAGTCATTCTGCACTTACTTTACAGTTCCATTTATAACTTGGAAGAGCAACTTGCATCTTCTGTAGAAAAAGATCTGAGAGACAGTTATGTTTACAATATTGATGAGAACTTGCAATATACATGCCTCAAAAAACATACATGTGAGTATGGGCAGCTAAAATGAAAGAGAATAAACTCTCCAACGAGGCCATTTGTAGCATATTTCAGCTGCAGAGATCCTTCATCTACTGCAGATGTGAAACCAAGTATGAAGGGTTTTTATTTTGTTTGAGGGCTTTTACATTTAAACCTCCATCCAAACTGATAACATTTCTCCCCTCAAGAGAATGAAAAAGATGCTGATGAAGAGGTGAATGAATGTCCTAATTGCTGGGCCACAGACTATCCTGGGAACCCAGCACCTCCTCCTGAAGAATCCAATTGTCTTAAGTTCATGTCCTAGATCCTACACCAAAGGATATATCCCTTGCTCTCTCACACTCTCTGTTATTCATGAACTACTCGTTCCAAGTGGAACAACTTAAAAGGAGAGACTTTTTCATTTCAGCATATCCTATGAACCACTATGGAGACCATTTCATTCACATCCCAAAGCCAAACAAGGCAGAGGATGGAGCTAACTTCTTTTGCTTGCCAATTAGTTCTTTTTGACAGACTTTCTGTCTGCTTTCTGTTGGATAAATTCTCTCGTTATGTTTTGAAACCCCTTACTGGTTTGGGCCCCGCAGAGATGCAGGAAACACCTGATATGCAACTTTGAGGGCTTGGTAGCCAAGTAGCTCGGTGTTGCCAGGATCTGAGTGGCTATGGCATAATCAAGGCAGCCAAGTAAGGACTCTGAAGATTTAAATTTTGGTCTTTAAAAAATGAAGGATTATGGCTTAGAAACTAGAAAATAATACAAATACCTTCAAACACCTTTGAAGTCCAGTGAGTGTGAAACCATCCTTTCTCTTCCTGCACCTCCTCCTCAAAATTTTACTGACAAGTGTCACAAATAAATTTCATAGTTTCTTCTAATTTGCTCTTACTTTTATTAACAAGGAGTTGAGTTCCTCTGGTTTATATCGTGTACCAACAGATGCCCACTACTCTGTGTTGTGGGAAGTCTGCCTGTCCAAAACCAGCAAAAAGGAGAAAATTTGATCAAAAATTTTCATTCTGTAAGTATAGGAGGGACTTTAATATTTATTATTATTATTGTTATTACCATTATTATTATTATTATGCAGCATGACGGATTCCAATTAGTCCCAACATTCCTCAGGCTTCCTCTACGGTTTTTATAATTTATTTTTTCAATAATGAAACTTCTCAAACTTAGTTGTATAGGTGATGATTATGATCATATAGAGTCTTCAAAACATGTTAAAAAAGCCGTTGAAGTCATTAATTTTGAAATTAAGTAAGTTAGTAATTACTAAAAGTTATAAGCAGTGTTGCTTATACTTTTACTTGCATCCAGGGAAGATTAAAGAGAAGATAAGAGCCTGTTGGCTTCAGCATAAATCATAAAAATGTTTAAGGTTGAGGAACCTCTCCTTTTCTCAAAGACTACCTTCTTTGGAAAGTAAGTGTATATAGCTTTATTTAATACTAATACTATAACATTGTATGTTGGACATTGAATAGAAAAGTCAGGTTATTAAGAAGAAAACTCATCATCTCATAAGACTGATAACATCTTTGATTTCACATATTTGGTTGAATCTTTGAAATTTTTTTACTTAGATACTGATGCCTTAATATAGTTCTTCTTTACTTGTCAGGAAGACAAACTTCAAGAGATAAGAGGAATTATAGAATGTGGGTTCACCAGAAGAATCAATGCACCAGAACTTGCTAGAGTGAAAGAATGGATGTCTCTCTCTAGAGCTGGCTCAGATTCATTGATAAGTAATCAAAGTGAGAATTGCTTCCTGGAGGGAACGGAAATGAAATGGGGGAAAGTGAACAGTGCCCCATGCTGGAAATCATGACGTGTTTTTAGACAGCACAAAGTATACAGTGGGGGGGAATTTCAATATTAGTTTTAAGTGTCAACTTGTATTTTAGATGTCTAAAGCTGTTTTGCTCTTGTATTACTTATTTAGAACTACAACTGTCAGCTAGTAGGGAAGGATGCCTAGGCAGAGAGGGAAGAAGGCAGGAAGATAATTTGCCAAATTAATCAATGACAGAATAAAAATATTAGAAGTAGAATCAGGCTCCTACTCTAAACAGTAGAAGTAACTCTAATTAAAAAGCCAGTTCTCAGATGAACAAAATCATCCGAGAATAAAACAGCTCTCAATTTAAGTGTGTGAGTGGAAGACATGGTTCCTCACTTGGAAGATCTCCAACATAGCTATTTGGAAAAGCTTCCCTCTGACAGAGCCTTGTGTACTATCAAAAAATTGCCTGAGCTTTTGATGCAGTGCCCTACGGCTGGTTTGGTGTCACCATGGTTTTTAACTTTCATGCTGAATTAGAGCAAAGAAGAAAAAAACTTCATAAATCATAAAGAAAATGGCTTTCCCCAGAAGAAAGTATCTCCTTCCTTCAAACAAAACTGGACAGTAAGGTCGTATACTTCTGGGAACTGGCTGATATGTGGCTTGAAGGTGCACATTTAACAAATGCAACAGACTACAAAGAAAAGGATGACCAGTGTTGCTTATATTACTGCTTGATTATTTCCAGATGTTACCTTATAGATTTGCAGTCTTGTTGAATTATTCTTGTACCTTAGCATGTCTTTTTGTGCAGTGAAAGAAGAGTAAACAATAGGACTGACATACAGAGTTCACAGCCTAGTATTGATTCTGAATAAGACATTTGTCTTAATAAATTTTACAAGACAGTGGTGTAGTTCAAGCCAATTAAATTCTTGTCCATCATGTCACTAAACTGAAGAACCACTGTAAATTTGGTAAACTGCATAGGGAATTACAGTGAAACATTTGATTTAGCATTACAAATGATTTAAAAGATTATAATGCAAAGCCAACATACCACACAGGAAACAGTAATATTAGCAAATATTATTAGAAATAAACAAATTGTTTTCTTAACCTAATGTCACTACTTATAAACTAGCAATAAACAGTAAATACCAATGTAATTTAAGTACCAATGGCCAGCTACAGATCACAAAAGAGAACATACTTCTTTTCAGCAGCATCAATGCAGAAATCTGTTCCTGCCTCAGTACTGTTCAGCTGTGAATTTACTGTGAGTAAGCAATGAATATAGGAGCCTTCCAACTACTAATTGTGGCTTGCTATTTACAAACTTTATTTATAAACTCATTTTCATGCAAGTATAAAATACTAATTCCATGGACAAATACACATTTGTTCACCACTCTAAATTATATACATTGTATTTGCATCTAGTATTCAGAGAAGTGCAAAGTCCACAGTGACGTAAATAACAAGTTTTGTAAACTATTTTAGATGACGAGCTCTCAAAAGATATTAGTAACCATATGATAATGTATTTTTTGTATACTGCTGAAATCAAACATTTTTGTAGTAAAAGAACATACATTTCAGCTACATTCAAGTGAATATTTTATTACAATGTATTATGTCTTACAAACTTTAGTGGAGATGAGCAAGAGCGCTACAGAACCATACCTTAACGCAAGAGGTGTATTGCATGGTATGTGCAGGCATAGCAAAGGAGAGAGAAGAACTGGGAAGTAAAACAAGGTAAGAAAACTTGTACAAAAGCGGAGAGTAATACTGACTAACACTGGGTTATAATCTTACTTATAACAGACCTGAAGGGCTAATAGAGATCCAATTCAAAACCACCTGTGCACTGTAGGTACAGTTTGGTGCAGATCAAGAGTGCGCTAATACAGTCAACGTTGTACACGTAAGATAATGCACAAAATGTGCTGATATGCATATAAACAACTAACTTGTTTACATTAAGTAGGGCAGCACAGTTGTAGTACTGCATCCTTGGCACTTAGTGATAGGACAACAGGTATTTGGTTTAACTAAATTCATAAACAGGATATATAATGGTTTGTAAGATGGAACACATACATTATCCCTTTCAACCTTCCGGTTTTACAGCATTTTTCTAATTTTCAAGTTCAAATGCAGACATGATACACTAGCTAGATATGGAAGACGCTTCAGATATTGGCTTAAAACAAGACCTTCAATAAAAAAAATAGACAGAATGAAGGATTAAGTCAAATGATATTATGTGAATTTGTTACAATTATCTTGTGCTGAAAACAAAATCTGAAACATTATAAAAAAAAAAAAGAGCCTTATAATAAAACCCACAACGTCTTTATGGGCTTTTCCTGAATAGTTACTGCTTCCTTAATGTCCCTTTCATATATGCTAATTTCACTTAAAAGAACTGCTGAATTTATTAATCTGAAAAGTTGTAACTAACAGTTAGAAGTTTGGCCTAATGTATCACATCACACAAAATGGAAGAAAATAAGTTCTTCAGAGAAAGCATGTTTCAGCTATGAAAGGATTCCAATTTCAAGTGATTGTCCTTTATTAAACAATATTAACAACTATCTGGAGGGAGCCAATTTACTTTTGCCTGTTTCAAACAAACTAGCTAAATTGCCATTTTACATTATATATAACAAATGTAATAAAATTGTTCTTAACATATAACGATGTAACACTTTAAAATTAACTGTTTAAAATATTTTACAAAGACATTTTATTATATATATGAACTATACAACACACAAGAGTATGAAATATTTTGAACATATACACATTTCTGTATTTTTCAAGGAGATTATTATTTTGCACCAAACATTGGTGTCTGAAATTTGAACAGTCCTCAGAAAAAGCAAAACAAAACCCCAGAATGTTTAGTGGATATGTTTAGTTTGGCTTTTTTCCTGAAAATAAAACCTATTACAAGGAGAATTTCTCCAATTACTTTTTTCTTTCCCCAATTTCATATTTTGCACAAAGCTTTACAAATGGATCAACATACACAAGAAGAATAACCTCTCTGTTCTTTGCAGTGCAATTTGCCAGGGATAAAACTGAAACCAAACTGACCCTTATCCCACTATTAACATTGAAAATTGCAGTCAAAATAATGTCAATACCAATCACTATTGAGACTTCTTTACCCCTTTTATTGAAAATGCAATCCTTTTCAATATCCATTTTAATGAAAATATTTGCATAGAACAGCCTTGTATTATTTCTAAAGAACATTATGAGCATTTTAACACAAGATAAGGCACATGTTTTTCAGCATTAATAATCTAAAACTAATCCTGAGGATCTGCTCCTCCCCCTCAGCAAAATCTGCTTTTTAATATACCCTGTATTGCCTGAAGAAAGCAGAAAAGCGGTATAGAATAAACTCAAATTCTTTAGCTGAACTAAATTCAGAACATTAGCAACTCCTGATAATAGTGTAACAAATCCACAGATGAATTAAGTCACTCTCTAAACAAATAAGGAAAGGAAAAAAGACACGGCCAGTAGCACTGTAGATGTTAGCTAAAAGTTCACAATCTAGAGATGACATTTATAGTGAGTTTTGCTAAAATAAGCTCCCATCAGAAACAAGGTAGCTAAATTGTGAGGCACTTAAGGTTGACATGAAAAGGAGGAATGCAAGGGGTCTGTTTCATAGAAAACCTGAAGTTGCATATCATATCCTTGTATTAAGCCTTCTATTAAAGTGCTAGAAATGGAGACTTAAAACAAAAGGGTTTAAATATAAAATAAGTGATTAAAGAGCTTAGTATGCATTAAAATTAAGTGCTTTTGATTCTCATTAATTTAGAGCTTTTTAATAGTTTTTGAAAAATAAAGTCTGGAAATAATTCATGTGTGAAATCACCTTCCTTGTGCCATCAATGCTATTTGTAAAGTGCCCAATTATTTTCTAAAGAACAAAACCATTTGCCTTATCTTATGTTGTATAGCATGACATAGTCTGTAGTATGTATGTAATCCATACTTCACGGACACAGTCAACCTGATGCAAAACAGCACATGCATACTTTTAATCGGAAGATTCAATTTCACCTGTCATTCTCAAAAGCCAGGTCTTAAATTACATATCCACCCGTATATAGTGCAATCAACCTCATATTCTCAAAATGCAATTTAGCTGTTAAAGTCTGATGCTCAAAGAGAGACTTATCAGAGCAACCTGACGCCCAGACAAAATCACAGATGGAGCTCTAGATCTGAATCAGATAAATCCACTAGATGCCAAATCTGAGAAGGATATGGGTTCTTTTGGATGATGAAGAGGCTGAAGATGTGTGGCAGTCTGTGCATTACTGATCACATCTAACTGAGAGGGATATGATTCGCTTACATTTCCTCCATTGAAACCATTTTGGAACTGGCAGGAAAAAAAGAGAATATAAATGGTTAGCATAGGAAACCAATTTATTTATAAGTATTTAATAATCCTCCTAAAGACACATTGGATGAGATAATCTTAAAATACATTGATTAGGTTTAATTGCTTTTTTAATGATGAATAATGAGAAGTTAATTTGCATTAAAGTAGGGACTGAATCATCAGTGAATCTTACCCATGTTGAAGTCAATGGGAGCCATATTTCTGGCTAAGTAAAGAAACAATTCTCTTATCTAAAGTGCAATATAGTTTCTATTTTTAGAAAGTACAGTCTGACTGAGAACTCCTAATTGTCACATCCAGCTGTTACATTTTAAAAGCAACCTATTTACATCTTTCCATGCCTGCAGTGGGATCCAGACATTACAGCTCTTCCAGGAATGCACATGCAGTCCTATCCATAACCTGAAGCATACTGTGTGCAATCCACAGGCTGAAATGTTGCAGGGTGGGCTTTTTGACAGTCTTCATACTGACAATGCCAAGTAAGAGCACTGAATGGCTTTCATCAGTCTTAAAAAAATTGTTCCTAGGATTATTTTAATCACCTAATGTAATGCTTCCTGTCATGCCACGGACTTTATCTACAAAATACTCAATTCGGTCATGCAAAGAAAATACAACAAAGTATTTTAAACATTTCCATCATCTCTTTAGGAGCAGCTTATATCATAAGTACTCATTCATTCAAGATTTGTCTTTAAGAACATGTCTCATACATTCATTCATCCATCTATCAAATTATGCTGGGTATTAGTTCTTTTTTTTCCTTCTATGCAAACATTGAAATTTGACTAACTGTGCCCAATTCTTCTAACCTTTCAAAAACAATTATGTTTTTAATCAAAGCTGACACACTTTTAAGAGCATACACTAGGATTATTTCTGACAGAAACAGGTTATTTTAATATTCTTCATTAATAAGATGGCCATGCTCATTAAATTTTTTAAGAATGCTCTCAGCACAGAATCAAGTACTTAGGAAGGTTTCTCCTACTTAATAAAGGAATACTGATCCTAAACAAGCAGCCAAACTATCACAGGCATTTCTGTCCTTCTCCATCTCTGAAAGTGATTTTAGACTACATTGGCTATGTTCCCACCACAATTAAAAGATAGGCAGAAGGTCAAGGCACAATAAACCCTTCTGGATTTCTAATCCCATAGTCTTTTCATGTAGAAATCGATGGGAGTTAGAAGTCTGAAAAGATACCAATCATGGCTTGGATAGCAACATCTGTCCTCTCTCTGAACTCTAACCACTGACAGGGATGTCAGCGTGCTAAACCCAGCCACCAAGACTGCCCTACTTTGGTTTGGCTGTGTGAATGTGGGCTCAGACAGCAGTATCCTATCTGCTTATTCACAAGAGGCTTCTGCTTATGCAGTGCTACCCAGCCCTACAGCATGGGAATACCCTAACAAGAGGGGCTGAATTTACCTCTGAACAAATTAAGTAAGGACAATTTTTCACAAAGTGGCTCTTGTTCATTTTTTTACAACAACAAACTGAATGTCCTATTATTATTGCAGCACAGCATTCTATTAAATATGAAGCAATAGACATAATTTTTTCAGAGCTGCTGTCTCAGTCATTAAACGTTTTATAGACAGATGTGAAGAAAATGCAAGGAAGAAAATAAAAAAATAGGGGTCATAACAAAAATGATTAAGGCAGTGTAACAACAAAATAATCTGCAACATAAATGCAATTGAAACCAACCATTAAAAATAAAGAAATGGAATTAAAAATGCAATGGCTGTTCAAAACTGATACATCACACTAGTACAGCTTTTGTGAAAAGAGTAATTCTTTGTTATTATAAAAACAAACTTGGATGGCCCTGGAACTTCCCTGCAACACTATTAAGAAGCATTAAAAAAGACTGAACACCGAGCACAGCCAGGCAACGCACAGCGAAGCAGTGCTCAAGCTTGTGCACTGCAGTTTCTCAAAGTCACTTCATGCAATTTCAACCCTGGAAACTCAGAGAGAAGCCATTCATATTGCTGAGCTGTCCTGTATTTTAGGTAAATTTCTGCAATTCTGCAGTTGCATTCTTTTCAGCAGTGAAGCAGTTTTAAAAAAGGGAATGTTTTGTACTTGTATTAAGCATGTAAAAAAATGGATATGTTCTAAATTGCATTCCTCACCTTTGTCTTGCATAGGTTAAATACCAATTAATACTTTAATTCTGCAAATGCTTATGCATGTGCATAAGCATTTGCAGGATCAGTACTTCAGAACATTAACTCATTGAGGTAAAACAAACAAAAAAAAAGAATTATGGCTCTGTACTTTAGCAGCATTAACAGAAATAAATGGTACAAGAGAAAGCACTTCAACAAAGGTTATTCAGAAGCAGGAATTAGTAATTGAATTTTATTTCTAAGTTAATTTTACCAATGAAGAACCATGTTTACAACTGTGCCTGTGCTACAGCCAGGATCCTCTCTTCCATGACTTTTATTGTGCCTTCTCCTTGGTGAAAAAGAACCATCTTATCTCACTGTGAATACAACTTTTTCAAACTCTGTTTTCTTCAGCAGATAATTTAGACAGCAGCATGAGGAAGAAGCTGACTTTCACTTATAGCAATATATAAAAAAAGTTTTGGAGTAAAATTGTGTATAGAAATGAAATAGTTCATATTTAAGGCCATTTTTATGATATTATAATCTAATACTTTCACTAATCCTAAAATCATTGAAGGATCTGAGTAGCTAGACAATACTAACACTTTTTTTTTGATCCTTACAACATATTTAATGAATATTAGTGTGCCAAGGAAACTCAACTCCTTTCAAAAAGATCTATTAGCAAATTCCAAGACTTTAAAAATTCTTCTTTTGCTCCTATCAGGAAAATTACTGGTAGGTCCACAGACTAGTTCATTCACTCTTGATTAATACTGCCAAAGAGAGCTATCAGACTGCAGGGACATGTATATATAAACTTGACCAAATGCAACTCTCTTCACTCTAATGAACAAATAAAGCAAAGACATCCACACACTACTAACCCATCCATTTCAAACTCAGCAATACAGTCACAACAAACTCTGTCCCCCAGCAGCCAGCCAAAACTATATAAACTCAATTCAAAATGCAAGCAATGCAGCAATACTGTTTACCATACCTTGTTCCCCAAGGTTTGTTGTTGTTGATTTGTCATCACAGGATCATACTGCATTTGATCCACGCAGCTGGGCTGTGCCTCCTGCGTGCATGGGTACATAGAAACAGCGCCTGCATAGCATGTTTCAGGAGTGAGCATAACTGACTCAGAATTTATCCCACACTCAAGGTTTTCAGGGACTTGCGGCAAACAACTGAGAAAATCCTCAAAGTTGGAAGAAGCAGAATAGGTTGTTCCACCAAAACCTGCTGCAGGAAAATCCATTTGAGCAAAATTAGAAAGCTGTGGCATCATCGCTGTGGGTTGCTTGTAGGGAACAAAGTCTTGCCTACACTCATAAGGGGAAGTGTTTACTTCTGATTTGTAAGAGAACTCAGATGTAGTGGCATGCATGCCAGGGAACACGTATTGCTGGGGCTGCTGCTGTGGGCAGCTAAGAGGCATGCTGATGCCAGAGCTCCAATTTGTGAACATCCCATTGACTTGCATATGTTTCATCTTTTGACAGAGCTGCTGTTGCTGCTGCTGTTGTTGCTGTTCCACAAGCTGTTTCTGGTGCTGATGAAGTTGATGTGGATCTAAGTCTTGCTGTACCATGCAACCTTCATTCTGGATCAAGGGCTGCTGCTGGTTACAGTCTGCATATAAGAAGTCAGATTTATTTAAGGAATCCTGAACATAAGTCAGGATTTCGTCAGTTATGTTGATGTCCCCAATATCATCCACATCAGA